>NW_007579079.1:115902-130536 GCF_000690725.1 Stegastes partitus | reverse complement strand
AAAAACTGCAAAATATATAGTTTACAGATAGATCTGAAATCACTGATTGATTTAGATCATTCATTAAAGTTTAATAGCTGAAGCACTGTATATCTAAAGCTGGAGGAAAAGAAACCAATCGACAAACATTTCACCAGCTATAAATGTTTGAAATTACTGTCATTTAAAACAGTCTTTCAAAAAAATCCCTCAACAAAAGATCACGCTACACTTTAAAAAGTAATTCAAGGGACGTGTTCACACTCCTTAATTAAATACACGGTTGCAAGATTAAAAGATAAATAAATAAATAAATAATCTTATTTAGTGATTTAGATAAACTGTTTAAGCTGCACACATTATTTAATGGGTTGTGTATAATATTGGTAATTGCATCGTTTTTATATTGTGTGTAATTGAAATAACAATTTCTGCATTAGTCGATTTAAAACTACATTTCATTTGAGGTGACTTAACAAAATTGGCTCCACTGTGAGTTCAGGTCCCCTTCTTCACCCTAACATGGCTGCACAATTTCAGATGGTTTAGTCTGACACTTAAAAATATCTTGGACTGTAGTGGAAAATTCCCAGCTAATTCCCCTCGCTCACTGTAGTTTGTTGGCTCAATATAGTTTCAATAGAAGTTGTGATAACAAAAAAGCCTGACGCAGTTTGTTTTTTGTCCAAATATTAGCTTTAGAGTGTAGATTAAACAGAAAGAAACTTCAAAGTCATACTTACGTCGTTGTCAAGGGCTATCTCAACTTGAGGTAGGGCCTTTAACAAAGTCTCATACTCGTCAGATGCTCTGTTGGAAATCAGCATAAAGCTACTTCAGAAAAGCATATCAATACATCTGCATGACAAAAAGCACTATATGTAGTGTATGTACTGAAATCAGCACTGGTCAGGGTCAGCAGAAACGTGATGTGAAGCTTCGCATTGGGTCTTACATGTTGTTGATGTTGATCGTTGGTAGAAGAGCTGTATTTGGACGGCTGGCGCAGTAGGTGATCTTGTTTGCAGGGTAGTAGAAGAGGAAAGCCAGACACATCTCATCAGTGGTTGCTAGTTCCATCTGTAAGGAAGGAAATGGACTCATCATAGAGTGGAGCTACAGTCATGAACATGGTTTACCTAAACTTGTAAAGACCACGTATGTCATGGCAGTCTTGAGTTTTCATCGACTCCTGCAACTCCGAATTTTCTATGATGCAAACGTTGAAATACATCCGCCTTGTCACAAAAAAAGAATGAACCATACAGTTTGATCCTGTAATAGATGAATTATTAGTTCGCCATTTCAAAGCATTCCAACATCAACTGTGCAAACAACTGTAAGTTTAAAGTCCAGTTGTGTCACTGCCTTGATCAGTCAAAAAACACAAACCGCTGCTGAAAAACAGGTCAGGATGCTCAAAGGTCAACCAAGAATCGCCAAAAAGCAGGTGTGCAATGAGGTAGAAGTTGCTGGAACACAGGTGTGTTTGATTGACTGAGAGTGTAAGAAGGAAGTTCTTCCTCCAGAGGCAGCACCTTCAGGCTCGACTGAAGTCTCACATGGACAAAGAAAAGGCCTTCTGGAGGAGAGTTTAAAAAATAGTTATTTGACCACAATGACCAGAAATGTTTGGAGGACAGAAGGTGAGGCCTTGAGCTTCAAGAACACCAAACCTACCATCAAGCATGGAGGTGGCAGCATCATGCTCTGGGCCTGTTTTGGTGCCCGTGGAACTGGAGCTTTACACAAAGTAAATGGAGTAAAGAAGAAGGAGGATTACCTCTATATTCTCCAGGAAAACTTAAAATCATCAGACAGAAGGTTGGTCTTGGATGCAGTTGGGTTTTCCAACAAGACAATGACCCCAAACACACATCAACAGTGTTAAAGAATCAGGTTAGAATTAAGGTTTTAGACTTCGTAAAGTCTTGACTTAAACCTTAAATCAGGAACCTGTGGACTGATAAAGAAACAAGTCTATCAGAGAAGAGTGATCAGAGACACATCCAGAAGCTTGCAGACGGCTAATAAAAGTGGCTAGCTGAGGTGAAAATGACCAACGAATGTTTAAATATTAGCATTATTCTGTGTATATTTTTGACCCAGCAGATTTAGTGATTTCTCCAGAAGACCTGTAATAAATGTATGAAAGAACCAAAATGTATGATTGTTTTTGTTTTGTAATAAGGACGCATGAGTTTTAATGATTCCATCGTAGACAACTGAAACTCAAGACTGCCAGGATATACACGGTCTATACAAGTGTCTGTAAACTTTAATTCACAACTGTATGAGTGCTTTAACATCGCGTGTGTCCTAAAATTATGCCAAAGAGAGTGTTGTTTTTTTTTTAGCACTGTTCAACTTAGTTGCAGTAAATCTTTTCATGTGTCGTCTTCATTTAGAATTGCAGCTAAACAACTGCAGCAGATAGTGAAGCAATAAACAGTCTGATTTACGTGGCTCATCCTGGACACAGACATGAATTATTAAATCGCTCATTTGTTCATCTGCATCAAAGGTTTCAGGTTACCATCGTCTTCTGATTTTACTTTAGCGCTTCATGCTGTAATGACACGAGGTCACGCAGCACCGACCCACCTGAGTGATTCCATCTCGGTCGGCGGTGCTGTAGGTGCACTCCACTATGATCTCGTCACCCTGTAGAGGAAGTAATGAGGCACCATAAGAGCCAAAACACTGTTCTTTCTTTAGCATGTAATAGACGTGATTACAGCTTACAGGCTTGATGGTCTTGATGCTCCCCAAACTGACAGTTTGTTGAAACTCAAAGTCGTAGTTTTCATCCAAGCCCAAGAAGCCTATCTGCTTTCCATCTCTACAGAAGACAAGAGTTTATGAAAGAGTATAGTAGCATACATCAAACCTCTGTTCAACAAGATAAACTCTATGGATCCCACAGCGGAGAAAGTTCACCGTTACAACAGTTCCAAGAGAAAACGTGTGCAATCAGTGCAAATTGTAAGAAAAAAAAACAAAAAAAAAACAAAACAGAAATACACAGCGCAAAAATTACAAGAGAAAAAATGTTATATACAGATTTTAAAAAAAAAACAAAACACTACACAAGATGAGGCAGTTATTGCACATAGTGGAATGGGTTTGTTGGTGGAAAAAGTGCAGCAGTAACAGAGGAGATTGCTTTATTTATTTGACTACTTATGTGTATGTATACATGTATATATACTTAACATTTCTGTTTATTTTATTTTTTTAGTTTTCTTTTATTGAAACCGGAGGCTGGTACAAAATACATTTCACTGCACGTCACTGTTCTGTGTATAAATGTGTATGTGACAAATAAAGTTTATCTTGAATGTTGCGGTGCTCGTGGAGTTTATAATGCACCATAGTAAAGTCTGACTGATGTTGGAATAAAGAACCACCGGAAACGTTCCTCCTTACACTACAAAACAAAACAGGAGTTAATTTTTAATTTTTTAAAAATTAAAACCAATCCATACTAACAATTACCAGCTATTTCTTATTGCGTATTTAGTTACTCAGTGTATTGTTCTTACCTGAAGTGACCGACTCTGACCTTCCTCCCAGCTAAGTGAGTGTGCAACAGCACAGCAAACACATGGAGGTCGGGGACAGGATTTACATGCTGCGGGTCAAAATGAGACTTTCATGAATATGGGTGCGAACGCTGAACATTACTCCTAAAAACGTCTGTCATTTGGAATCCACGTAGCACAACCGTATACCTGAGAAAACTGTGACGTGTTACAAATGCCGTAGGTGCGAAACTGAGAGGTTTTTGGCGGGATGTTGTAGGTCAGGGGGCTTCTGACCAGCACGCCTGCATTGAGAATGCTGGCATCATGCTGCCGGAGTTGAGCCGTGTAGTGCAGCCTCAGCCCGGAGCTGTCTGTGATGCCTGTACAGAGAAAGACAACCGCAAATAAAAACAATTAAAATAAAAAAGAATGCATCAACGCACATTTCATTTTTGAATTATTAAACACAACTTAATGCTGTTGAAGTGTGTGTGTGTGTGTGTGTGTAAGAGTGTATACAGCACACTAGTACATGCACCATATTTACCTGCTTTGCTTTCTGGGTTGTTGTAGTGGATCTCCAGCCTATAGAACGGATTATTATTGTCACCTCCAACAGGAATACCCACATTTTCTGGAAACTCAAAAACCTGTGGATCAACCAGTGGTAGAAAGCAGCTAAATATATTTACTCAAGAACAACACTTAAGCACAATTTTGAGGGAAAACTTGACCATTTTCATTTATTTGGCACTTTCTGCTCTGATAAATTTATCTGACGCCTTTAGTTCCTTTCCGGATGAAGACTTTACACAACACAGGAAGTCTTTAGCATACAACACATTGTTAAAGGTTGCACCACTGATGTCTCACAAACATCAGGTCACACATCAGCTGTCCAGGTGTATAAACTAAAAGCAGATTTGTGTGTCAGTAGTACCAATAATTATCTCATCCCTGCAGATTCAGCTGCTGTCCCTGTCTATAAATCTGTATGTACAGTCGTTCAGACTAACTCCAGCTACATGAGCTACAACACAGACACGTCTGACTTTGAAGAAAGTAATAAAAAAAATTGTTCTGGCGTTTAGCAAATAGAAATGTTGGTAATCCTGATTGACCTAAAACAGGAACAGTTTAGTCTGATTTAATGTCAGACAGTAACAAGAAAAAGGCTATGTGTCTTTTTATACAGTGTGCATGTAAACTTCTGGTTTCAGCTGTATGTTATTTTGCTTGAGTTTTCATGCAGGACTTTTACTGAGCGTGCTTCTACATCGCTCTATTGGTGATTTCACTTCAGTAAATTCAACACTGCGATCGACTTGCACAACAAGACAGACAAAATTAATCTGTGAATTCAAAGATGGACTAAAACGAATAATAATATTAATAATTGATCAGATTTATATAGCGCTTTTCTGGACACTCAAAGACGCTTTACACTGTCAATTATTCATTCACACACATTCACTCTGGTGGTGGTAGCTACGATTGTAGCCACAGCTGCCCTGGGGCAGATTGACAGAGGCCTGGCTGCCATTCTGCGCCTATGGCCCCTCCGACCACCACCTCAAACAATCCATTCATACCAGGCAAGGTGGTGAAGTGTCTTGCCTAAGAACACAACGACCATGAAACAGGTCACAGGGCGGAATCGAACCGCCGACCTTCCGATCATTGACCGACTCGCTCTACCACCTGAGCCACAGCTGCCCCAAACTAGAGTAGAGAAACTTGGTCGTCCCTCACCGCTCCTCCAATTCCCCATGAAGCCAAGACATGAAAACAGGTGTCGCCCACGTCGCCCACGTAGCACTTATACTCATACGTCTGCGTCACGAAGTGGGGGCATCGGTACAACAGGATGTGATGAACGACGTCTTTGTTCTCTATCACCGGTTCAATCTGAGGGGGGCAGAGGTTTTAGGTTGGGACAGTTTAGTTTCTAGCTATTCATGCATACATCAGACAGGGTGCTGCTGACATACAGATTATTGTAGATTAAAGCCTCTTTAATAGACATCTCAAGAAAGAACTGCATTAAATTTGCTCACTCTGTGTACACAAAGCAAAGATGCTCACCTGATATATGTGATGTTTCGTATTTAACTTTGGGAACTGCAGGACCTTGCAGTGATAGTAGGTAGGAACGGCTGGCACGGTGAACTGCAAACAAGAAAACAGTTTTCTTTCTGTAACAGCAGCCATTCGTCCTCACTGTTTATTAACTGTCACCGTCCACTGTTACTCTTACTTTGTCCATCTGGGCACTGAGATAGTTGGAGCTGGTCGGGACGGTCCTTGGCATATAGTTGAGCAGGTTTACTTCCTTGGTGCCTCTGCGAGACATGTGGTATTCAATCTTATCTGTCGTTCCGTACGCGTAGATTAGCTTGATGGGCCCAGTCTGTTAGAGAGATTCAAGTTGTAGTCAAGAGATTTAAATATAATGCAAAAGCAACAGCATGAAAGGACTTTTATCCGGCGAAAGAGGGTCACAATGGCTTTCTTTGTTTCTGTGTGAGCTGGAAGAGCCTTTATCTTTAACTGCTCCACGGCACAGTAACGTAGC
This sequence comes from Stegastes partitus, assembly GCF_000690725.1. NCBI lineage: Eukaryota > Metazoa > Chordata > Actinopteri > Pomacentridae > Stegastes > Stegastes partitus. Next base: position 124,455 of record NW_007579079.1, on the reverse strand, counting down.
AACTGTCTAGCATTTCAAGTGTTCAACGGAAAAAAAACACAAACTTGTGCATTTGTTTGTGTTGTTGCCTTTGTCTTCATATCTGAGAACACCCTGCTGTGAGGTGAAATCCTATAAGTCGAACAAAAGAGCTCACATAACAGATGGCGATAAGCGGGAAACTTGAGAATTACGGAGAGAATGGGGTGAACAATAAAAAAGGCGATTGTATAACGGGCCACGACAGAATACACAAAGTACGACATGACTAGTGGTTTATCTCCATGGTATAAAAGAACAAACAAAATCTGAAGTGTACAAGGTGTAAAAGGTCTAATAATAGTCCTGGTCTTATAAAACATGGTTCCTTTTTTGTCATTTTATCGTGTCTGTTCTGCAGAAAGTGTCAACCAGTCTGCCATCAAAGTATTTGACATACTTCCTAATGTGTGTGTGTACATACATAGCTTTTTACATTATTTCTCACCAAACCAGTTTTATACCAAAGAATGATTTTGTGTGCAGGACACTTGCATTGAATCCCGTATATGCAGAATGCAGTAGGAAGAGAACAACAGTGTCTTACAGTGATGTGGAAGTCTTTGTCATCACACGCTTTGATGGTTCTCTGAAACGTCATGATGGTTTGGCCGTCGTTTTCGCTCATGGAGAGGAGGACGTAGTTCTGCTGCTCATCCACCAAAGGCGTGGACTTCCCCGTGGCGTGCCGATCCTAAAGGACAGACAGGCAAAACCTTCAGACAGAAGAAAGCCTGACACCAGCTTTAGTCGCCAAACATTTTAACTCAAGGCCCTAAGCTTTTATATGTAAGTATGGAGGAGTTGGTGTTGGTATAGCAGCTTAAAAACTGAGTTTGCAAAGTGCTTTGACAGACGAGCCAGAGAAGGAGGACACTCAGGAAGACACTATAACAACAGAAAGCAAGTGAAGCCAAACAGAAAAGACCAGTGAAGCAAAAAAAAGTGGAGAAAAAGAGTAAAAAGAAAATGCAAAACACAGACCTGCAACATAAATAAATCAGTTCAACAACTGATTAACACCAAAAGGAAAGAAAGAAAGAAAGAAAAAAACAAATCCAGACTCTTGTTCTGAAAAACCTTTATCCTTAGGTAAAGCTGAGAGGGAGCTTTGCATTTGATCCTCAACTCCGGAACAATCAGAAGGATTGAGGATCAAAGGCTGTTTCAGTTAAACAGCTTGGAGCCAAAACGAGCTCTAGACGAGTACAATCAATTCTAAAACGTACGTCTACTCATGTAGCTGCTCTCTTACTGTGAAGTAGCTCCCATCGGGTCCCAGTCCCCCGATGACGATGTCTGACCCCTTCATGCCTCCGTTTGGACTCAAGCCAAAGCCCACCCAGCCCGTCGAGTTGACTACCAGCTGGAATGTGATGTTCCCTTGCAGATTGTCGAAGCCCCACTTCAGACACACCAGACGGTCCTGGTCCAGGTACTCCATGAACGGCATGGTGGGGTCCACCGCCCCTGCCACTCTGGTCCAGGCCAGTAACAGGGGCAGGAGGGGAAGCAGAGAGCACATGGTGTCTCTGTGAGCTTGGAAAACTTCAAACTGAGCTCAGCGACTGTGGAGTTGCCAAAAAAAAAAAATCCCTCCCACCCCCTCCAAAGACACACCTGCACTGTGAGATGAACTCGAGCGATACAGTCAGAAAAGTGCTCAGTCATTTGCCATTTGCCCTTGTGCAACAACAAACACCACAAAGAACCTCTTGGTGCTCTCAGCCACATTCAGATTTGTTATTTTTTTGTTGTTCATTTTCAATACAATTCCAAATGTAAGTGTTTCTTCAGAGCTCAGCGTTGAATCTGCAGGTTCAGGCTCTTTGATGTCAGTCAAAATCTCCAGATTGCTGCTCGGTGCTGCCAAAAGTCTTCTCACAGCCTCTTTCTGTGCCGCTCAATGAGCCGCCGGACTCAGGTGTTTGATAAATGAAGAGGTGACGAGGAGGGAGCAGAAATGAGAGATAAGCTGCCTGCTCCCCTCTCACTTATTGTAACCCTCTCAGATATCAAACGCCCGACTTAAGCCACAAACGGTCTCATGTTACAGGACTGTGATCCCGGCATCACATTAGTGCGTTTCTGTCGCTCGTATTCACGCTTCACTAACTTCAACTGTCTCAGCTTCACGAGAAAATTCACTTTCAATTTCTGGATTTAACGCAACAGATGACACAATGCTGGCTCGGGCTGCGGCCAGGCCCTCATTATAGATCCCCTGACTTCAGCGAGAGCTTCAGGAAAAGTGGGATGACGTTCCACAGGCGGCATCAACAACCTCATTAACTCTGCGTGTGTGTGACTCATTACAGACTTGTGTGACTTCTGGTCTATGACCCGTTCTCCATCTGCCCATGACGGTTTCCATAATAGCGTATAATGTGGTAGATTGTTGGTTATTTTATGGTTTCCATTTTGTTGTACGGATGCTGCGTGTTGGGACAACAAATACCTAATCCACTATGTTAACAAGAACGAAAAGGATTTAATAAATAAACAAATACTGTTGTACAAATGAACGGTATAAATGAAGTCCTGTAGCGTGACTGTGGCAGCGGAGCTAGATGAGTCTGTTTCTTTATTCTTGCTTTAGTTGGAGCCTTGTTGTTCTGCTTCATCTGTATGTAGCTGCTGTAACATGTACATTTCCCGTGAGAGATCAATAACTTTTATCTAATCTCATCTTAAAACACAACATGCTGCAGTTATAATTTCATTCCCTGTGTTTGTATTTTAGATTTACTGCCCAGTGAATGCAGATAGAAGATGGTTAGTATCCAATGCATTTATTTTCCTATGAGACTAATGTCACTGTGCACAAAAAAAGTATTTTGGAAGCAGTAACCTGTGGTGCAATTGAACAACAATTCATTACACTTATGGGTGTTTTTGTTATGTGGCTTATTGTCACTGACATAAATGGGCCAGAAAAATAAATAGGATTTTGTATGGGGCTGCAAGGTGTCTTGGTGGTCAGCACTGTTGCCTCGCAGCTAGAAGGTCGCCGGTTCGCGTCCCGGTGAGGACACCTGTGGAGTCTCCATGTTCTCCCCGTGCAGCGTGGGTTCTCTCCGGGTTCTCCAGCTTCCTCCCACAGTCCAGAAACATGTTGAGGTTAATTGGTGATTCTAAATTGTCCGTAGGTGTGAATGTGAGTGTGCTTGGTTGTCTGTCTCTAAGTGTAGCCCTGTGATAGACTGGTTACCTGTCCAGGTGAACCTGCCTTCACCCTGAGTCAGCTGGGATAGACTCCAGCCCCCCATGACCCTAGTGAGGATGAAGGTGTAGAGATGATGGATGGATTTTGTATCCACCACAACATGGACTGAAATGTAATGGCACATTCAGCCCAGCAGGGGTCGACTGAAGCGTAAGAAATAAGTTTCGGGTCGACTCCCTTTGAGCACAACATACTTCCAGAGTCTGGTCAGGAAACGTCCTGTGGCTGCCACCAGTGGTCAGAGCACCGACCTACAGGGCAGTTATCATTATTATTATTTATTACAGAAACACACATTGTTATTATTATTATTATTATTATTATTATTAGTAGTAGTAGTAGTAGTAGTAGTAGTAGTAGTAGTAGTAGTATGTCTTTGACATTCAAAAAAATAAAAAAAAATGAGGCTATTGTTAGCATACACTGTATTTGTTAAGCAACTTCTTTCTTTCTTTATCTATTTATTCACTTTTTTTTTTATTTCAAACTGAGACGATAAATAATTTTCTTTTATTCAATTAATGATTGATTAATTTATTATATATTTTTTGTAAGTTGAGGTGTGTGTGGCCTTAAACGGTCCGGCGCTCGGGGGGCCGTGCCAGACCTGGACCGTTCCGGGTTCCTGTCTCGGGTCACTCCCTCCTCGCGCTGTCAGCAGCAGCAGCAGCAGCGACGCGCTTCAAACTTGGCAGCAGTCGCTTCCAGCTACTCCCCTTCCAACCGTCGGTTCCCAGCTTTCTGTTGTTTTTTCTCTCTCTGGACTTTTTAACTCAGTTTTTTTTCTTGTTTTCTTGTTTTTTTAGTAACGTGTCAGTGCGCTGTGTGCCGTCCACCGGGAGGAATTACCGTGTTTTTTTTTTTTCTTCGCCTTTAGCCGAGGAGCGACGGGGGGAGAAATGTCCAGCTGAGGACTGGAGATCCTGAAAACCGCAGGGCCCTGTTTTTGTAATGATTGATCAAAGCCTCGACTATGGCGCTGAAGGTAGGTCTGACAACTTCTCCAGGCTTCTTCTAAACCTCTAACCCCGCCGTGGATGCCTCCCTCCGGTTCTCCCTGACAGTTGTTTTCTCTCGGATCGGGTCGGACTCGGTCGGAGTTGCTGCTCCTCGCACTAGTTTTTTACAGTCAGCGCTTCTCTCGGCACATATTCCGAGTTTAAAGCGGTTTATTAAGTCGCTGTTGGCGGCGTGTCATGGCCGCCTGCAGCACATCTGTGTGGGTTCAACGTGAATGTTTTTGCTGTACATGGAAAATGTGTCTCATTAAGAAAGTGTCTTGTGACATTTTACTACCTTTCCAGTGCGGGTCATTTGAGCTGCGGGGGAATTCTGGGAAATGTAGTCTGTGGCGTGTGAACCGTGCAGGGCAGGGACATGGAGATTAGATTAGATTAGATTGCGCTTTAGTTTTTCACCACAAATGGGGAAACTCACTTGTTGCAGCAGTTTGGTTACAGCACAAAAAAGTGACAGGAAGAAAAGACAACCAGCTGAGAAATGTAATGCAATAGAGCTACACACACAAACACACACACACTATCCATCCATCATCTCTACACCTTAATCCTCACTAGGGTCGTGGGGGGCTCGAGTCTATCCCAGGGTGAAGGCAGGTTCACCTGGACAGGTAACCAGTCTATCACAGGGCTACACTTAGAGACAGACAACCAAGCACACTCGCATTCACACCTACGGACAATTTAGAATCACTAACAGGTTTCTGGAGAACCCAGAGAGAACCCACACTGCACGGGGAGAACATGGAGAAAGATCCCAGGTGTCCTCACCAGGACACGAACCGGCGACCTTCTAGCTGCGAGACCACGGTGCTAACCACTGAGCCACCTTGCAGCCCTGCTATGAACTTAAAAAAATTAAAAACAAGATAAATAAAACAAAATATGGTACAATATAGTAATTATTGCACTTAAGGGAGATAAATTGCACACAGTGAAGGGTATCCTGAGAAGACCTGGGCGTGTATTTTAGAAGATGCAGTGTTGTTATGGATTCTGACAGCGGTTGGGATGAAGGACCTGCAGTAGCGCTCCTTCTTACATACAGCTGAACTAAATATCAATCAATATCACGAGATATCAATAAACAGAGATCATTTCAACCACCTGTTTTGATGCAGTTGAATTTAGCCGTTTTGATTTGACAACACACACAGTTAAATACATTTACACACGACAAGAATAGAAGGAAATGATCTCATCTTAATACACATTAAATGCATAAAATGTGAGCTCTGAGGCAGTCAGGGTGAAGCTGCACCACCACCGCACTGAGGTTGAGGTTCAGAGTAGGAAGAAGCGCGCCGGTTGTGGACGCTCTGACACCACAAAGCGCATCTCGCTGGGGCAACCGCTGCTTCCTGCTGACTGTAGCTCCAACCAGGGCAGGTGTGCAGGTGCGCAGGTGCAGGCTGAGGCGACAGGAGGCCGGGCTGCCTCAGGATAGCAGCACATCGTCATGCAGGGAGAGGGGGCTGAATGTGATAGGGCCAGTGAGAGAACATGCTTCTTGTTTTATCAATGCAGCTTTCCGTGATGTGCTCTAATGGCAGTAATGTATTTAAGTGACACCATCATTTCCGCAATGCTGCTGATTAAGTGTCCATCTCTGGTAGATATCACTCTTGTTTTATTGCCAAGTGCTGGTTCTCTATAGCTGGATCAGTAAAAGTTAGTTGTACTCTGTTACAAGTCCTACTTTTACATTTTTGTTGAAAATAAAAGTACAAATATTCACTATTATTATTGGATTATAATTATTGATCCCTTCAGAGTTGCAGCTGCTGAATGTGAGGCAAATTTTACTGAATTTATTTGCCACTGGGTGCTTTGTACATTTCAGTTCCAGTCATATTTTATCCTAATTTACTTGTTGCACATGTGTTTTTCTATCACTTTTATGAAGATGCAAAGTGATTAAAGTTATCAAATAAATGTAGAAAGTCTGATGTTTTCCTTTGATAAATTGATTAACTGTCAGCTATTTAATTATTTGTCAACTTTTCGGATAAGCAATTAATTGGTTTGAGCCACTATTTAAGAATAAAAGTCTAAATTCTTTGATTCCAGGTTATAAAATCTGAACATGTTCTGGTTTGTCTCTCCTCAATGAGAGTAAACTGATTCGCTTTTTTTGTTTTTACCATGTTCTGACATTTCACAGACCAAACAGTTAATCAAGAAAACGATCAACAGATTGATGAGTAATAATTGCGAGTTGAAGCCCTGATGTGAATGCAGAATTCTGTACATATAAGCGACACCTGTAGCATTCGACAACATTTGAATTTTTAGTTTAATCAGAGTGACTAACATCCACGCACAGTCACGCCACCATAGCAAGGAAGAAACGCTCCATGGAGTTGATAACGGAGCCAGCAGCAGAGCCCGGGCCGCTGCCAGAAGCATCCGTGACGCTCTCTGTTATGTAGTTCCTGCTAATAAACATCATCCTGCTTCCTCCACTCCCAGGAGCTGGTTGACTAACACGAAAATAGACCTCTGTTCCACGGATCGAAAATAGCCCTTCATTCTGGTTAATGAACACGGAGGTTAGTCACACACTGCAGCTTTGATGCTGTTTTGATAAAATGCTGGAATAGTTTTCACTCAGCTGCTGAACGAACATGTGTTTGTGCTCCTCTGGGGCCCCGGGGGAAGGACAGATTAGTGGATGTGGGTCAGTGTGAGAAGACATGTGGGCTCCTGTATTAAACTGAACCAGGTAACGTGATGGTTCTGACCTTGTTTTGGTTTATGCTGGAATTTAGGCGAGAGTCAGCGTAACCGGCACACGGAGGAACTAGTTTGGCCTGTTTCAAAGCACCTTGAGTTCTCTTTACAAGACTTAGACTGTGTGTGATTAGGTGTGCGAGTGCATTTGTCTACGTGCAAAGAAAATTCATCCTCAAATCACTCATTAAACCTTGTGTGTTTGTTTTCTCGGGTCTGCAGGCACAGGTTTTATATGACTTCTCTGCTGAGCCTGGAAACAATGAGCTGACGGTGAAAGAGGGCGAGACAATCACCATCACCAACCAGGTAAACAGTCCTCCTCTACATTCCTGCTTCCAGCACGCACTATGTGAGTTAGGAAGTGTGTGAGTGTGAAGTCTGTGCTGTTGTTGGGTTTTTTGGTTTTGCTTTGAATGTTTGATCGCTTTATATGATACAAGTTTGTTGTGCCTTTGCTGTTGGTGCATGTTCTATGTGCTAATTTCGAAGTGAATTATCACAGCTTGCAGTGTTAAAGAGGTCAGAAAATTGAAGGGTGTCATTTGTTGTAGGCAACATTTGCAGCTACTAGTTTAATTTTTACTCTTTTTTTCTGGCATGCTAATTCAGTCAGTGGTGCTTTCTGCCATGAGGTCAGCTTCCGTTCATAGCACTGTATACTGCAGCCGTTAATTAGTTAATTAGCTGTTTATGAAGCTCCTCCTCCAGCATTGTTAGTACAAACTATCAGCCCTAGAAAATCCCACACCTCATGTTGTCTATAATCGGTGTGTGTCATAAATATCTACCGAGGAAGGAAGAGCAAGTGGTAAAAAGCGCAGAACAAACATGATGTCATGACTGAAAGCTGCAAACAGTTCAAAGATCACTCGCTGTGTGCTGACCTACATAGTTTCCTAATCGAAGTCAGTCTTAAGCCGGCCAGGAAAACAGATTTTTTATTTTTTTGTCGCTAAATACACTGACTGTGCAGTAATTTGTCCTGGGAGGTGTTTCAGTAGATTCTTGGTGAAACTAGTTACTGCTTTAACCCAATCTATTAAGTGAAACACAGTTACAGAAGCAACAGCTCCATTTATCTGTGGAGGCTTGATTCCTCCAGGGTTCCTGCACATGTGTAGGTCCACTACCTAATACAGTATCAGTGAATGTTGGTGCAGCAGCAGAGAGACTCAGTGAAAGGAAACATCTGGGCTTGTAGCAATGTTCTCCTGCATCAAAAGGAGTCAAATCTAAAAGTGAAATATCTTCTTCTCCTGGATTAGTGCTCATCAGAGCAGAGTTTGGTGTCTCTTTACAGAGTCTGCCCTCCAGCTATCAGTCCAGATGAATCAACAGATGCATAAATAAATATTCTGATTTAATCACCAGCTGTGTATAAAAACGTGGGTTTTAGAGTAATCAACTTATCGCAGTCCACAAATGTTTTTTCTGCATTATTGCCCAGTAACTTGGAGTTCTGTGTGCATGTGATGCAGACTGCTACTCTTTGGTGACCCGGTCAGTCCAGGAGCAGTTCTTCATATGCAGAGACAGGTTGTTGATGGTTTGACA
>NW_007579079.1:87920-114855 GCF_000690725.1 Stegastes partitus | reverse complement strand
TTTCACTGCATTCTGCGTTTGGAATTGGTTTCTCTTGCTGAAATGTCATTTTCTATGAATTTTGTATTTGTTTTGATGTTTCTGTGAACGTCTAAGCTGGAGGTTCGTTACCTTCTTCTTGTGATGTAGTTTTGTTTCTTGTTCTTGTGTTGAAGTGCATTACAAAAATATGATTAGTTTTAGTCGTAGGAGGATTACAGTTAATTTGTTTGCCACTTTTTGTCACTACTGTTCATTTGCAGATTTACCTTCTTCATTAACATCCTTTGCAGCTACTGTTGATTTCCTCCATTATCCATATATATGCTCAAGTCAATGACTATGGGAATGTGCAAGTCATCTTCAGTGACTGAATCCAAGTATTGTAATCAAGCTCTTGGGTGTGTTCGAAAAATCAAACAAACCAGACCAGCGGTAACCAAGATCAACAGTTAGATTTTGGTTCCTTTATGTGGCATGCGGAGCTCCAGCCCCAGTTTGTTTGGTCTCATCTGTTGCTGGATCTCTGTCTATTTCAGAACATTGGAGGCGGCTGGATTGAAGCACAGAACTCCAGAGGAGAGGTTGGACTGGTGCCCGAGGACTACATTGAGGTAAGTTAGCCGGTGTCCATGGTGATGCAACGTGTGTGGTGGTGATTTCAGCAGGCATTTCACAACCCAGAGGATCAGAAGTGAACGTACCACCACAGAAAATAGGAAACTAAATCATGTGCTGCTGCTATGTTTCAAGGTCAAAAAGAGTACAGAATACGATAAAGGTCAGCACACACACAAAAACGAAGCTTAAACGCTCGTCTTAATCAGTTGGATAATTCCTGCTACAGAAGAAAATATGTGTGCATACTGTGGTGCTTTCTCTTGCCTGAAACGCAAATCTCAACAGGATGTGCCTCCTTCAGGGTTTTGCTGATTAGGGTGTTTGTGTCCAGTAGCATGAGAACATGATTCACTCCAAAGAAATTCACACAGCGAGAGAGAAGAAGAGTTTGATTAAACCTCAGGTCTGTGATGTTAGCTGCGTGGCCTCACTCTAAACACTTTATACAACATCTAACAATGCAGGTCTGTGTGTGTACAAGAGAGAGATTAATACCATCGCTCTGCTTCGCTTCACAAACAAGCTCGTGAGGATATGTGCGCTCGTCTGACCTTAAGTTACCTCCGCAGCTGCCCCCTCGGACCGTTTGATTCTGTGTCCAAATCATAAAAACCCGCAGATGACAATTGCGCTTGTAGCTTATGTAACGTCTAATGAAAAACACCAGGACCGGTTCCTCAGCAACTGCGCTCTGCTGGTAAGAATAAGATCTGCAAAAACAAAAAGGAATCACAGAAGGTCTGGTGTTACTGAAACGCGGTAAATCTGGTGCTGATGCATTTGGGACAAACTGAGAAAATTAAATCCCTGTTTGCAAAGCCAGGGAATGCTGAGGAGACGGTCGCACTGCCACGGAAGAATGTACCTTTAAAAGTCATTAGATTACGTGGAAATATCTGGATTGGTTCACCTAATGCCACTGTTTTCTGTCTCTCCCTTTGCCTTTCATTTGTAGTTCAGTCAGCAACCTTCTGCGTTCCAAGGAGCAGGAACCACAGCACCTCCTCCGAGCGTAGGAAATGTTGCATCTGCGGATCTGTCCTTCTTCGACGCATACGCTCCTGCATCGACACCTGCACCAAACCAGGTAACGCACTCGGCAAGCGAAGCTACAGGCGTGGCTTTGACTTCTCTAAATTCAAAAGCTGGGGAAGTATGGTCAAAAATATGAGGAGTATTTCCATGCCCAGTGCATCTGCTGCCTCTCACTGATACGTGATGGGGTGATGTTGAAGAAAAAGCAAAAGCAGAAGTGAGCGATGACAAAGTTTCACTGACGTTGGCGCAGCCTGTGTGAGCCCCAGAGATGCAGAAGTGAGAGCAGCTGCTGTGGGAGATATTCTCTGTAGTCATGTCATTTATAAACCGATGCAGCTTTTAGCTCGAGTAAGAACCAACTCAGAGGAAACAAGTTCAGTGAAATCTTCTGCCAGGAAGTTCCACATATGTGAGCGTACTGCTGATCGGTAAAAAAAAAAAAAATAACTGTGGGCGCAGTAAATGGTTGAGTCAAGACAGGAAATGTGTCAGCTGTCGTCTCTCGTGCACTCAAAAACACCATCGCTTTAACCCGTTCCCTGCTCTGTGTGTACCTTCACTGCTGCCACTCTGTGATAACGTCGCCTTCTTTTCCCCTCAAGGTGGATGCCGGGGGCTTGAGTCCCCAGCCGGACACCCCCGACACCCCAGTTTCCCCCTACCTTTCGTCCCCTGATGAGGTAATCGCCACATGGGGGTGGTGGGGCGGGGCCAGCGGCATGAACCCATGCCCTCCCACCCTCAGCCAGTCTCAGCCCAAAGCCATCCTCCTCTCTGATTGGTCTGCTTTCGGCAAATCCCCCCCCACCGTCGTACTCCCCACTGCCTGCAGAGAGCATGATCTCATCTTCTCCATTCACCTTGCACTACATTACAGACGCACAGATTCTCACAGCAATCCACTCCCACGCTCCTTATTTCAATTGTACCAATCAGCACCGTAGCGAGAACGTTAAGAGATCAGACTCTTTATGTCTCACACATAATCGACTAATCACACAGACAAATCATTAAAGCAGAGCACCTGCATTTATTCCAAATGATGATCAGAATGTCACAAACTTAAATGCTGTCACATAACGTACCGTAAAGTTACTCCTGAACTCCAACAATGCTGTCGGAGGGTTCCTCCTCACTGCATTGATGTGTTTATTTGTTCATGTCCTCACAGCGATTTGCTCCGAAACCACTGTTTTCCTTGTAAATATTCGTCCCGTGGTGTTGTCGGTGACTTCACTAATTCTGGGTTTGGTTAGCATTAAGCTAATTCTAACCTACAAAAGACACGCACACACTGTTGCATGCCTTTGCTCGAGAAGTTTATTGTGGTGCCTATTGCCTGCCTTGCAAGCATGTAGTTGCACTTTGAGCTCGTAGGTGCTGTAAAAAAAAAAAACAGAGTGTACAAACTTAAAACGGTAGCGTGTAAGCATGTGCTTTTTTTTTTTTCTTTTTATTGTTAGTATTCCAGTCGCCTCGTCTGTAAAGCGGCGTGTACAAACTGCACTGTCAAGCTGATTTATCTCTCAACAGATTCCCTCTAGCGACCAGGTCTGCATCACGTGTTTGGAAAAGCATGTTGTTATAAGACTACCGTCAGCTTCTCGTTAAACAGACTCCGAACCAGGCTGGACTCTGTGTTCTCTCCGCCGGCTCCCTCTCCGTTGCTGCTCTTTTTCATCCCTCACCATTCGTCTTCCTGTCTCTTCCAGGCTAGCAACGGCAATGATCCCTGGTCGGTGTGGAACGCAGACCCCTCCGGGGGCTCCAGCAACAACTGGGCGTCTAACCCGGAGGGCACCCAGACGGGGAAGAGCGCTGCTGACCCGTGGGGCTCCGTGTCACAGGGCCACCCGCAGGCCTACCAGGGCCCAGGTAAGAACAGCTCTGGAGTTTGCAGCCATGGTGCCAAAATGTTAGAAATATTATCTGTTTATACCATAAAATCACTGCCTTATGGTCTTGTGGCAATTTTAAGTTTCATTCCTGTCGTTTTATTTATTTCACTCATTCCTGCTATTTAAAACCACAGGCTAATTGAAAATAGAAACTGCGGTTCTGCTTCCTTTTCAAGGTGCTACTCGCCGTTTAATCTTTAACGGGCCTTTTCACTTCTCAGACTTTCAAGGAACTCACGTAAAAATTTAGAAAATGTGAAAACAAACTTCGTCATGACGTCCTGGTGCGGTTTCGGGACTGTGAAGGCCACATGTTGTTTTGGCTCTTGGAGACACAGCAGCGTCTTGTGCAGCTATTTAGATTACTGTTTGGACAGAGTTTGCTTTTTCACACTGTAATTGTGGGGATAGGATTGAACGTATGGCTGCAGGTGTGGAAACACAAGACCGACTGTTCGAGCCTCCGGAGGTGTCGGCTCAGTTCATCAAACAGTCAGACTAAGCAACCGTTGGATTGGTTTATGACTGGTTGTCCATTGACACAGTTAGCTTTCTGTTGGGATGCTTGTTTTGGCTCGTCATGATAGAAGGTGCTGCCACATTTATAAATGTTTTTTGACCACAATCCAGCTCTCCAGAGATTTGGTAAAAGGTGTGATGTCCTGAATGTTTGAAAATGCCGCTGTGATGAGGGTTTTTGTCATGAGAACGAAGAAGAATTAAAAATATATTTACCAGCAAGTGAATTAGAGGTTAAGTCGTCCTGGCATCTACTTCCATTGGCTCATAGAACAATATAACAAAGGATGTAGTTTACATTCAGGACAAAGTGCAGTTTCCTGTCCTTCACCTTAACCAGATAATAACTGATATACCTTAAAAAATGTACAGGAAGCCCTGTTATTTGAAGCTTCAGGCACTTTTTGGTCCAGTATTTACCATTTCTAAATACGATGCAGTGACTCTCCCTCCCAGATGTGGTTCTTCATCATTCCCTCCACAGAGGAGCTCCAGCATCTGGAAAGGACAATCCAGTCATGATTCAGTTTTGGCCAGACTGTGGAAAAGTTAGCCTCACTCATGACTCAGAAGGACAAATTCCTTGACCTGTTTTTTAAATTCTCCGCTTGCTTTTGTGAAAAGAGAACAGAGGAAATGAACGGCCAGTAGAAGAAGAAGAAGTAACAGACTTTTCCTTTCTTTCTCTCTTCGCCAAAGGCATCTACCCATATCCGTACCTTATTGATTACACAGGTATCCCGTCCACCGCACGCTGGACTCTTGCTCGTTTTTGTGTGTGGACTGGCAACGAGTACATATGACGAGTGAAACTTTCCACCTTAGAGTTCTAGGACTTGAAGTTTAAAAGGCATGTGTGTGTAGTTTGATATTAACACTGTATTAACTAGTTGTGATGTGGGACGGTGCCTTCTTTTAAGAGGAGTGTGGCCTCTGTTTTCCATCAGAGCATGCCTGCCCTGTATAGATGGAGAGCTGTAAGTAAAGTGTGCAGGAGAATGAAGTGTGTTTTGAGCTTTTATTTTGGAACTCTGGACAATCTTAACTGTGCAGAAACAGACCTTCAAACATGTATGAGGCTGTGCGACAGTTAAAGCTCTGCTGCCGTTTTCTTTTAGCAGGACTGGTTCAGCTGTTCTTACTTTTTGGTTTGTTTATTTTGTGCCGGCTGGGTTTAGCTACTTCCTCTCTTACTGCAAACGGCATTTAGGCGATAGATCGTCAAAATTGAGTTTGAAATCGCAGGGAAGTGCAGGTAAATTTGGCTTTACCTATCTGCTAGGGCTCCACAGTTAGTCTTTATCACGATGATCACCTAGAAACAGCTGAACATAGAAAACAGCCCGTGTAGATAAAGGAGTTCCACTTCTGTAAATATCACATTAAAACAAGTCACTTCACTTTTCTCAGGACTACGTTTTTCCTTGAAGAGATGCACTGAATTCACGTAAAGAGGATTTTAAGTCCATCTGATGTGAACGCAGTGCTCTGTTTATTTCAGTATGATTTTAGTGCAATCAAAGTATTTTGTCTTTCAAAACAATTAATAACCGTCGTTACCATTTTGGTCTGTCTTCAGTAGTTTTGCAAATTGCACCTGCCGTTTAACCTTTTTTCTTAAAACATACATGTTTCTTTCTCTTATAGATTAGTAAATCAAAAGATTAGAAAGTCTGATTCTGGTCTTAATTCTGACCAATATGTACTTTTGCATTTGGCTTTGTAGGGCAGTAATGCAGTAAGCCACCTACACTGTGTTTATGTGTGGACATACTGTTTGTGCAGACCTTAGAAGCCGTGTTGGGCCTCAAACTCTGAGTCATATCACAGCCTGGATGCTGCATCACTGTGCTTTCAAGCCTCCTTTGAAGTGAAGTGAGCAGCTTTTGAGAAAATTACACCACAACGTGTGTTTTAGTAGCATCGAGCAGGAAAGAGGCTTTTTTCTCTGAGGTGGACCTGCACTCTGTAAGCATTGATTTAAAATTATACAAGCATGCTTTTTATATGAAATATGGTCTGTGGTAAAAAGGAAGGGTAGGGAAGGACATATTTAACTCATCATGTCTACAACACCCACGTGTGATGTTACTGATTTTAAGTGCTGATGTTTAACATATATCTTTAATGTACGGCAGCAGTTTACAGGTTTGTTTTTGATGTAGATCAGTGCTGCATGCCCTCTAGCTGATGTGACTGCACCGGTTTGCTCCAGAACAATCATTTATCTTATATTTAGAACCACAGCGTATGGTGATTTAAAACTAACCGTATGTGCATGACCCCAGGGGCAGAGGATGACGAGTGGGATGACGAATGGGACGACATGAAGTCCACCAGCGGTTACGCCGAGTCAGAAGCTGGAGACGGTGGACAGTTTCAAAGAGGCGGAACTCATGCATCTGCAATGAAAATCTCCCTCAACAAGTGAGAGTTCAAATGGAATAATGCATGAATCAGTTTTTATATGCAGCAGCAGCAGGACGGTGGGATGCTTAAATCTTTGACAAGCAATGTTTTAGGTCATCGCTTCATCTGAAAAGAAAAATTGCATAAACACATTTAGGTAAACTGTTCTAGGTGGTTAGTAATGACTTTTAGCTGCTACTTGCTTGAGCCAAATGTGCTCAGACTTTCAGAGTTTGATGTTTTGCTTCCAGGAATGTCACTGTGACCCCGACAGCTTCATACACAACAACAACGAGGATTCTCCTTGTTTCTATCAAGTCACACTTTTAGATAAAACTGAGACTTTGTGAAAGAGCTAAAAAAAATAAAATAAAAGATTGATGAGGAAACTTTGTCCTTTCTCTTTGAGCAGGTTTCCTGGCTTCTCCAAGTCTGGTCCAGAGCTCTACCTCCTTAGCAAACAGCCTGCCAAGGGCAAGGACAAGCTGCCAATTTATGTAGGTTGTCTACATATATGTCTGTAAATCACATACTATTTATCATGGGATGTTTTTAAATGGTTGTGGTACATTAACAGAACCTACTGGCGTTAGGTGTTGTTGTAGGTGTTTTACGTTACTATATTATATTAACAGAATTCACAGTTTCCTCATTTTGCCGGCTTGGTGTTGTGTTTAGATGACTGTAAATGCATCGTTCTAAACCTTTATGTTTCATGCTCAGATGGGAGAAGTTGGTCCAGTGTGGTCTTACCCAGAGACCCAGCTAGACTGTGTGGTAGCTGATCCTAAGAAAGGCTCAAAGATGTACGGCCTCAAGAGCTACATTGAGTACCAAATCACACCCGGTGTAAGTATCCAGCAGCTGTTTCTAAATGTCTGATCTCCTGGATGCACGAAGCTGGAGTTTAGGCAGTAGCCAACATCGAATAACTGCGAGAAGGCCACTTCAAAAATAAGTTTGGCTGAAATCTGTTAAAGTAGCAAAGCAAAGAAAGGCTCAAGTTTACAGTGTCTGTAACTCCGTGTTCTTGGTTTTCAGACCACAAATCGACCAGTCAATCACAGATACAAGCACTTCGATTGGCTGTATGAGAGGCTCCTGGAAAAATTCGGTTCAGCCATCCCCATCCCTTCTTTACCGGACAAGCAGGTGACGGGTGAGTTATGGATCCTCGCCCCATCAGTAAACACATGTCGGACGGTATGTTGCTGTGATAGATTGAAAACCATTTCCCTTGCACCCCTCCGTCTGGTGAAGGCCGTTTTGAGGAAGAGTTCATTAAGATGCGGATGGAGCGGCTGCAAGGTTGGATGACCAGGATGTGCAGGCACCCCGTTGTTTCCTGCAGCGACGTTTTTCAGCTTTTCCTCACCTACAAGGACGAGAAGGTAAACTGTGGCTCCTCCGCCTGCCTTCCCTCGTGGACTCAGATACTAATTAATGCTTTATGAAGTGTTTCGTTTAACTTTGTGCTGCTGTATATTGTGTGAGTTATAACTAAGATGGTCTATACAACATTTTTCCGAGTGCCCACTGGAACAAAAAGGTGGCTCCATGCTCTATAGCAGCGGTCTTCAACCTTTTTTGCACCACGGACCGGTTTTAAGCAAGAAATTTTTCTACGGACCGGTCATTGCGCACATAACAAATAATAATTGAGTTTTTTTCTATTGAAAAGTTTCATGAATAAATAAAATTAATTTTTATTGCTTAACATGTTTACTTTTTCTCTGTCTCAGTATCAAGTCTCTCTCACTTTCCAAAGCAGCTCTCCTGAGACGTTTGTTGTTGACTGACGGCTTCGTTTAGCAGCCGGGCATAAAAACTGACAGTCAAGTTCGGGAAACGAACACAAACGGAAGTGACGGGAAGACGAGCTAGTCATGTTTCAAAATAAAACACCCTGCAGACTCCGCTGGAAATAAAAATAAACCAATAAAACGTTTTTATTCTATCTGTGCGGCCCGGTACCGGTCCGCGGCCCGGTGGTTGGGGACCGCTGCTCTATAGAAACTGTTTTGACTCCTGTTATTTATGTGGTTCCATCCTTGTTGTCTCCCTGCTCTGTGAAAGCACAGCCTGCAGTTCAGCCCACTTCAGCTGACGAGTCCAGGGCATGGCTGATGTTTGCAGCCGAGTCGATTCTGGCTGTTCGGTGGTGCCAAGGAGCGCACATTTTTTAACCTTTTACAGAATCCGGTTCCTGCTAAAGGCTTGTTTTGGCAATTTTTTAAAGCAGACACGGAGAATACAGAGATTCTGAGGATTTGAAAGTCACTCAGCTCAAAAACATTTCTTCCTGTTTTCACACTTTCCTGCTGGATAAGTGATGTAATTTTAGTGTTGAAAGATTGAATTAAAGTGAGTGCTGATTGGTTGGTGCAGGACTGGAAGATGGGGAAGAGAAAAGCAGAGAAGGACGAGACAGTGGGGGTGATGATCTTCTCCACGATAGAGCCGGACGCTCAGGACCTGGATCTGGGAGAAGTGTGAGTTCAAGCAAACTTTGCAAATAGAAAACTTCAAAGACAGTTAAGTTACCTGTATGCAGTGCTGTGTGTGTTAATGCCTGTGAATATTCAGTACATGTGTCACCCGTCCACAGGGATCAGAAGTGCGAACAGTTCAGCAGGTTTACCAAAGCCATGGATGACGGGGTGAAGGAAATCCTCACGGTGGGACACGAGCACTGGAAGAGATGCACAGGCCGTACGTTCACGCTGCACTCAGGCTAAATAAGTGTTTTCCAGCACACAGGCCACGCCCTCACTGTGCCCTAATTACAGTTTTCACCAGTATTTTGTCAACTTTGAAAACTTCACGCTGTCCGTGTTCTTCTCATCCACAGCTTTGCCAAAAGAGTACCAGAGAATCGGCAAAGCCTTCCAGAACCTGTCCTCTGTCTTCACCAGCAGCGGATACCAAGGTACGCCATGTTCCCAGGTGCAGGCAGTCGCTGGCTCTGTCTCTGGTGACATCCTCGAAAGATTGCTGTAATCAGTGCAGTCACAGGGGTGAAAGCAGAAGTCGCTGCAGCTTGCTGTGTAGCCATTCATTAGGTGGCAATGTGTTTTGAAACGGAGTAGCACACGCATGCTATTGAGCAACATGGTGATGACACGTTTTAACTCCCTTTGTGCCGAAGGTGAGTCAACGCTGACCGACGCCATGACAGCAGCGGGGAAGACGTACGAAGAGATCGCTCAGATGGTTGCAGAGCAGGTAGGTCCTCTGACGGCTGCTTGAGGTTAGAGCTGTTTCTGACCTCAGGGTTTTTTTTTCTGGTTGTCACTGAAACAGTTAGAAAAATAGCAATGCTGAGAAATTCACACACAGTTTATAAGACCACTGGCGGCTCAAAGGTCTCGAAGCTTACTGTAGGTGTTTCTGTCGGCCTCATGGTTTTGTGTTCGCGGTCACACTTCACAGCATCTCACGATGTCTCTGAACATTTCCTGATGACATCCACTGTTTACTTCCTAGCGGTGCTGTTTTAATGACCTCTGTAACACGGCGTCCTGCTCTTCTAGTCTGTATCTGTACAGGAAGTGACCCAGGTCACATTTATTTCTAGTATTTTGTTCTGACCTGATTTGAATGTGGCTTTTTTTTTTTTTTTTTTTACCGTTTTGTCGAGCCTGATCAGTGTGCTGTGTAATAAAGTCAATTCTTGGCTTTTTTGATGTCCCAGCAGCTTCCAGAGGGAGGATTCATCTGGTAAGCTGCTCCAGACAGTTCTCCTCAGTGCTCCTGTAGAGTTGTTAGCCGTAGCTTAGCGATGCAGTTTAGACAAAGACAATGTGTGGACATGGATTCATCTCAAGACTCAGCAGGCCAAAGCAGTGGAGTTTATCAGGCTGCCTTCCCTCACTCCTTTACCTCCTCTCTGAATCCATGATCACGTCATGCATAGTGCCGTTGTGTTTAAATTCAACTCATGCGACCTACAGTTTCCCTGTTTCCCTGTTTTCTCTCTTATCAGGAACTTGCATTAGTTCCTGATCTGGGCTTCACTTTGGAACTTTGGTTCCAATTTTAGGTGCTTACGTCGCCTTTTTCCTTTTCACATTTATCCCTTTTGTGTCTGTTTTGTTTTTAGCCCAGGAAAGACCTTCACTGCCTCATGGAGACCAACAATGAATACAAGGGTCTTCTTGGGTGCTTCCCAGACACCATCGGCGTCCATAAGGTACGTCGGTATATGGTGCTGTCCACACAAAGGTTTAGCAGAAGACGGATTTGAACCTAGTATGTTGTTGGTGGGGGGATAAAAGCCACTCTAACATTTCAGCATATTGAAATTCAAATACTCTGAGAGGAAACTGGACCTCTGCACTTCCTCTTAGCGCTGTTTTTAGCCTGTAGGAATATAGCCAGTGAGGAGAAGCCTCAGCTGTTCACAGATCTTTTCCTGAAATGAGGTGAGAGAGTTTTTAAAAAAACATCAATAATGAGCAATGAACTTGGTGGCGCAATCAGATGAGTACTCAGGAAGAAAAGTTTGAATCCTGTTTTAGGTGAATGTTGTAGATGAACTGTTTTTGCACGTTTTCAGGACAGAGAGGGGAGAGCTGTAAGAGGAGGGTTCAGTTTCTGCCATTCTGTTTTGTTAGTTCTTTAGTTTTATGTGTTTATTTGTTTGTCCGGATGTTTGTCCGGAAAGGGAAGGCTTATTAATGCCACCGATTCTCAGTGCCAAGCTAGTAAAGAGGGTCCTGATACACAGTTTGAGGGTGGGAGTATTTAAAGTGGTGTTTTATTATAAATAATAAGACAATATACCTCAAATTAGAGGACACATTTTGTTAGCGTTGATCAAACAATTGACTAGAATCTCTGAGGACGTTTCCCTCTCGCTCATGTATTTCTCCACGTACACATGTGTACATAAAGTCACCTGCAAAAGCACTGATGTGTATTTTAATTATAATTAAATTGTGATTTATGTGTAGCTGAATCCCAGTCAACAGGCAAAATGAATTAAACCATGCACGCTGTGGACACCAGGTTGACTGCTGTGTTGTCTGCTTGTTCTTAATTCCCACAGGCAGCCATAGACAAGGTGAAGGAGGCTGACAAGCTGGTGGCCACCAGTAAAATTACCCCTCAGGACAAAGTCACCATGGCCAAACGCGTCAGCACCATGTCTTACGCATTACAAGGTACCACACTGTCCCAGGCTTAATTGAAGCATTGCAGTTTGTCATGGCGTGCTGTCTGATCTCCGTGGTTTTCCTTCATTTGCGGCGCAGCTGAGATGAACCACTTCCATAGCAACCGTATCTATGACTACAACAGGGTCATGCAGTTGTACCTGGAGGAGCAAGTCAAGTTTTACGAGACGGTAGTGGCACTTTTATTGACCGTTTATCCCAGTATGTTTAAGTTTAACACGTAGCCCTTTTCACTGCTTTACTACCTGGAAGTCGGTTGCACAGTGCTTAGATACTGAAGATACTAAACCCTCACATGACCACTCTGCTGTTGTATTCATGCTCGTTTGTCTTTTTCCTCACCCCCCCAGATCGCCGCAAAGCTGAAACAAGCACACAGTCAGTTCACTACCATGTGAAGCACCGGCGGTCTCGCACTACAAGACAAGAAGAGTTAAAACCAGTTGAACATTGAAAATGTTTTTCGCTTATATTGCATTCTCTTCCCTCCCTTTAATTTAAGCCTCGCTTCTGTTTCACTGTTACCTCATTTCATTCCAACTGTCCCGGCTCGTGGTGTTGCCGTTGTCCGCTGCTCTCGGAGGTTTACGGAGTTCATGAGCGCGTGAGAGAGCTTTGACACGAGTGGGTTTTAGGGGCAGCGGTGATAACAGAATGCACCACAGCATTTACATACACCCTTTCCTCTGTCCAAAGTTCACAGCTTGTAGCACAGGACCTGCGAGTTACGGCGGTTGCAGATGTCTCCGTTGCATGAGTCAAACCCCAGCGTTTCTCTGACGTGATACAACTTTTAGTACAGCTTTGGGTGCAAACATTATATCCGACTTTTAAAAAAAGCAATAGCCTGCAGTTTTTCAGCCGTTCTTCCAGCGAAGGATTTACGAATGTGGCAAAACTATTATCTGCACAGTGATGTAGTGACACCGAAAACCAAAGCCATTCTCCGCTCTGTCAATAGGAACAGCCAGGGAGTTCATTTCTGAATGCTGCTTCGAAAGCATATCCTCTGTGTGTGTCCACTGCTGGCAGTGCCTGACCCCCCTTTTCATCCTGCACTTCCTCAAGAACCATCAGGAAGCTCCACCTTTTTCCTGTCTTGCCACTCTAGGAAAATAATCGACTTAGCACCCCGAGTCTGTAGACTACGGCCCTGCAGTTTACACTTCTGAAGAAAAATGTGGATTAACTGAGGTTGAGCTGCACATTTGAGCTGAAAGCCGGTGAATCTGGATCCAGCTGCAGACGGTGCCAAAATAGTTTCCTCTCCCAGGACTCCTGAAAAATATTTGTCCTCGTCTGACCCGGTTGTGGTGTTTTGATATGAAGGTGTAACGACAACATTCGCTCTGAGAATTTGTACTATAAGAAAAGAAAACTCTATGGATTGTGTCTTGTATGAAGTTTTGCTTTTTTTTTGCTTTTCACCGCCCAGTTTTTCAATCAGTCTCTAATCTTGTTCACTCTCTTTTTTTCTTATCACTTGATACATTAAAAAAAAATATACATAAAAATATATATATAAATATATTCTATTGAACCTTTCAGGTGCTTCTTGTCATTGAGATACTATTTTATGTATAGAAGTATTTGCAATATGGTGAGCGAAAATTCTGTTTGATTTATTAAACAATGATTTGTACTCATTGGGACTTTGTGTGTGTTTGAAAGAAGCCTCCTCTCGGTTTCTATATGCTGCAGCGTACAACACAGCGCACACTGACTTTCTCACACAAAAGCGAGTATTCACTTACGCGAATTCTTGCATGGACGTGGAGAGGAATAAGAATGAGTCGGCAGCTTGAGTGAAGAGTGCGTTGTGTGCAGCCTTCTAGAGGGGGAAGTGAAAGAGCTCTTTTACCCCACGCGCTGCCCTCGCTGCCATCAGGTGCAGCTGGATGTGGAGGCCGCGTAGACGAGCAGGATGAGGAGACGTTCTTAACAAACACCGAGTGTTCTCCTGTTTGTTCTTTTTAAGTGTGTGTGCTTTGAAGGGGGTTACTGCTTCACTGGAGCAGGAGCAATAAAAATCATCTCAGTCTATAAAGATCTCATAAAACATTTATTTTCCAGTTTTATAAGAGTTTAAACTGAATGGATTACAACTCTGTGGCCTTTTCGCTCCCACAGACGTCACCTCTGCTCAGCACGTGCCTGCTGGATTGGCACGAACCTGCCAATATGCTGAAAGTCTTTGGAAACCCTCGTGTGAAGTCATTTGAATGTAGGTAACTAACGCTTACTGGATGCCACAGATAATTACTGCTGCCTGCACTGAGGTATGAGAGTCTCCGACTGTGAGTTCGATATTTGCTTTAGTTTGAAGAAGGAGCATTCTTGCATAAATCAAAGCATTCTAGTTTCCTCTGTGTTGTATTTTAGTGTTTATTGTACAACTCATACAGTATGTATGCGTGTACACGGTCCTCAAACAGCACATTTCCGCTGCCTGGCCCTATATTAAGACAGCAGCGCCTACCAAATCAGAGTCAGGGTCGCTGTTTCTAATATAATAATAACAGCATACAACAGAAGTGAGTCCATGCCTGTGCAAAATCACTTAAATGTTCGCAGTTGCATTACTTCAAAGCTAAACAGTTGGGAATTTCCTCTCAAATAAAAAACTAACAGGTTGACTGTGTTAAACATTAAGTTCATACAGTGGGAGCCGAATGCAACAAATGTCAGAACAAGTTTCATGACTAAGGTTCAAATCTTTTATTTCTTAAATACTTTGAATGTACACGTTTGTTTTTGTTTTTGGCGTCATATGAAGGACGCCAAATTTCTAAAGAGATGGTGTGTTTGTCTGTCTTTAAACCACCCCAAAGACGTTTGATTGAAGTCAGGCGACACACTTGGGCCATTATCATAACAGAATAATCCTTTTCAAAGCTTCTGGAGACTGAGAGACAGTATTTTGCACTTTCGTGTCAGGACCGTGCATTCACTGACCAGGTTCACACCAAACAGGCTGGACGCTTTCTGAGCTGAACAAATGTATTTTGGTTTCATCTGCCCCATTCATCAGGCTTCTTTCTCTTTCTCTTCTTCATCTTGCAGTTTTGTAACAGTGAGCAACCAAAGGATTCTCCCATACAGGCTGACATAATGCAATGTCCTTCACACCGCCGAGGTTGTCACAGAAACCCAGGTTTCCACTGAGAACCTCTGCACCAACTCTGCCCATTTTATTACAGAGGTAGACTGTGACATTAGCGTCCTGTCCGTGGCGTCACTTCAGTAGAACGAGTAGAACGATGTGGAGCCACGATGCCGACATGCAGGTAAACACAAGTCATAGGTCCAAAACTGACAAATTTCTGGTGTTCACAGGTTATGTTCTGTCATTAGATTAACTGAAAATCACAGTCGTACTCAGTTTTGTTTTAATAATCGCAGGTTTTCTAACTTGTGTGCTGCGTTGAGTTTCTCCTTTTAGGCCTGTTTCTTCAACATAGTCCTTCAAAAGTATTTGTTTTTTATTGTTCAAAACATGAAACATCAACTTTTCAACTTAGAAATCCATCCATCCATTATTTACACACCGCTTAATCCTCACTAGGGTCATGGGGGGCTGGAGTCTATCCCAGCTGACTCAGGGTGAAGGCAGGTTCACCTGGACAGGTAACCAGTCTATCACAGGGCTACACTTAGAGACAGACAACCAAGCACACTCACATTCACACCTACGGACAATTTAGAATCACCAATTAACCTCAGCATGTTTCTGGACTGTGGGAGGAAGCCAGAGAACCCGGAGAGAACCCACGCTGCACGGGGAGAACATGGAGACTCCACGCAGAAAGATCCCGGGTGTCCTCACTGGGAGGCGAACCGGCGACCTTCTAGCTACGAGGCGATGATGCTAACCACTGAGCCACGTTGCAGCCCCAACTTAGAAATAATACAGTTATTTAGAGGGGATACAATATCGAATCAAGTGACATTGCACAGGGCTCTACTCACTTCTATGGTGTGCTGTTACTGTTCCTATGTCCTGGCTTTAGTCCAGTAGCAGTAAGACCTTTTTGATTTTAATTTAGTTTTACACAATGGCTTACATTTATATTTGAACAATTTTCAAAATGAATAAAACTGATAATAATCATATATATGCAATGAGCACACAGCATATGCAGAGCAGTAAACAGTCCTGTGATCTGCCTGCCGGTAGAGATCTGGAGCCTCTTCACTCTGCCAGAGCATCATACAAACAGGGTTTTTGGCTGAGTTGCTAAAAGTACATCAAGTGTCAAGGAATTAAACTGGAGTACAAAAAAGAAGTACAAAATGAGGAAGGATTCACTTCCCATGACTGAGTGAGAAAACTCTATGACCTCTACAGTATAAAGCTGGTTCCCAAAAATATCCAGCAGAACACGAGCAGCCTACCAGTTGCATCTGCACATTAAAAACAGCAGAAGAGACGCTGCTTCCAGGTTACTCGGTAGGTCCGTTCGCTAAAAAAAAAACTGCTCCCTGAGTCACCGGATACCAGCAGCATTATGGTGCTTATGTTGCCACACTGTCTCTTCCCTGCTGTGGAGAGGGATGCCAGGTCCTGGTCCACACCGTCGTCATGGTGACAAACGGCTTCGGAAGTTGTGCGGTCGTATCATCATGCTGACTTTGCGTAGGGAGTAATAGTCAGAGTCTTTCCAGGAGTACCAAACGATCCCATCGGGACCCAGCGGCCCTCGGGTTTTTGGAGTGTAGTGGCCGCCCTGCAGGATAAAGAAGGAGTAAACACTTGGGCCTTTATAAGTCTGATGTGAGGGGCAGTTTGTATGTCCTTACCCTGTAGTAGACTCCATTAAGATTGGCATAGAAGCACTGGTTGTACCACCAACCACCGTGCGAGATCTCAGCACAGATGTTGCCACTGTCCGGCGTACTGAAGGCCTGCTTGTCATGGTACCAGCTGAAAGAGTCCTGGACTGTGCCACTGAAGCCCGACACATGGAGGCGGTAGTGATGCACCTCATCGTCCACACTGCAAACACAGAGGAACAGCGAGAAACTACCTCAGACGTATGAACTGTTTTGCAATAATGAGCTCTACACGTCTGTGCATGTGTCTGTCAACTGTTTGTGGGAACGACGGCGACCTGAAGCTCTGGTAGATGGCATGTTTGTGCCTGTTGCCCCAGTCCTCCATGTCGATCCGGAGGCTGTAGTCTCCCTGAGTGCTCAGATCATGTATGTGGTCGTTGCCCAGCCAAAACTCGGAGTGCAGGTCACCAAATCCATCCCTGTAGTCCCTCCAGCTGCGGTCAAAGTTCACTGAGCCATCCACTCGCCGCTGGATCACAGTCCAGCCACCTCCTGAGGCACAAAAAAAATCCAACAAAAAACGAGGTATTACAAGGACGAGTCATATCCTGGGCTCCCCTCTGCTCAGCTGATTACTACAGGCCGGGTACACAGTGCTGTGTCTTGCTCAAGAACACCTAAGCAGAGCCTGTTCTTGCCAACACAGAGATTGAAACCATTCAACTGAAATACAGTCACGGCTAAGCCAGCTTTCGACCCTGTGGAATGTGTCTTTATGTTTACATTCTTATCCATCACACAATACTGTCCGGGAAGATCTCCCACAAGGAGAACAAGGACTCATGCAACCACGCTATCTGATCTCAACATCACTGAGTCAGGCTGGGATTATACAAAGAAGCTGAGGCAAAGGAGGAAGCCCAAATCTATAAAAATGTGGCAAATTCCACAAGATGCTTGGAACAACCTCCCCGCCAAGTACTTTGAACATTAGGAGAGCTGGTGTTTTGAAGGCAAAACACCTGATGAATAAAGACAGCAGGGTCTCAGAAACCATCCTTGCCATTGCACAACACTATATGTTCATGTACAATGTCGGGGACTCACCATCTGTGTCCATGTCACAATAGACTTCCATAGACATGCCCGCCATTGATGGCACCACAGTGTAGAGACCTGATCTTCTCACTCCATTGTAGTAGATAGAAGCACAGTCTATGGGACAGCTCCTGGCATGCTGGATCTCTGAAGGAGGCGTAATTGAGAGAAGACTGAGAAGGAGAAAATCAACACAAGGTATTTGGCTCCCTCTGGTGGGGCATCGCCACACTAGCATGTACCTGGGTGCAGGGCCTGTTGAGCATCCATGAGAGGATTGGGTTGGACAACGTTGACTGAACAACCTGGACTTCTTTTCACTTTATCCACCAGAAGTGTCAGATTATGGAGTTGGCTCTAAACAGAAAGACTCACGGTTACTTTTTGCTTCCAGTTACAGTTAATGCTGTAGTTAGGAGAAGGAGCGGCGTTTACCTGAAGGTCTAGGATCAGAGTCCCCTGGAGGTGCAGCAGGGTGGTGGCTTCAGCATAGTGGACCTCCAACTCATGGAAACGCTGTTCCAAGGAGATGTTCAAGTGGGTCCTCTCTTCACTCTGACACCATACATTCAATAAACATGTGAGAAAGGCTTTGAATCTTTTTTCTTATAGTGGGAATTTGTTGAAAAAAACAGACCCATGACTGACTGCTTCACTATCCTCAGCAATCACGCCTCAAACTCACACATGCAACATCTGCAGATGCTCTCAGGACACACAGGGCAAGTCCTCTTATAAAACTTAAAGCCAGATGAGTCTATTTCCAGCTTGGACATAGAGGATAACACTAACTCCCATTACCACAGACCCAGGAGCCCTTTCCCTTTGCCCTGTGCTAATGTGCAGCACACACACACAACACGAGGCCCTTCTGCCTTCCACCTGTGGCAACGGACCCGCCCAGCTGAGAGTCTCTGTATGAGCTCACTGCCTGTCAGGAACGAGGCAACACGTGGAAGAGTAGGAGGCTAATCCTGTTAGCGGCTAAGGTCAAGGGCATGCTGGGCGGAAGCCAGCTTGATGACCAAGCACCACATTACAGCACAGAAATGTGCACTCCAAATGGGTCACTTCCTCTTCTGTGTCCAAAGAACAACTCTTTTTATTCTAAATGAAGCCTGGAGGTTCATTTCGAATCAAAGTCTGAACTTTGTCCCACCCAAAAGGCCCGAAATAGAGAGAATATGAGAATGATGTGAAAACTAAAGAAAAAGTTGTTTTTCCCAGCACACAGAACAAATTAAGTTTCCAAATGCAAACAATCCAAAAAAGTGAGTTGTGCAGCATGTGTGGTCTGTGAAACGCAGCAGCTACCTTGTCACACCATCCACCCGGTCTCTGCTGAGACTAAAGCCAACGCTCAAAGCAGTTGAAAGGATTGCTGCTGATGGTTGACCCAGAGCCTGCTAAGTCCATGTGGAAATCTCACCTGCAGCTCGAGGACTTTGATGCGGTGCCGGTGGTTCCTCAGTTCCTCCTGCAGCTCAGAGATTGTCTCTTTCAGCACCGCAATCTGCTGTTTTCTCTCCTCGTTCTCGTGCAGCCAGTAGGAAACCTCGTCCGTGCAGCGAAACATATCCGGGCACCTGCGTTCGTCCAGCTGAGGCAGCGTGGCCACCAGCCGGCACATCCCGTCCTCCATCAGCTGTCGGGTTAAGAGCAGAGGACAGCATGTCAAAAAACATTCTCCATAAACTTCCTGAAGATGGTCCTGTGATTTATTTTTTCTTTGGCAAATCAATACATTCAGCATCAGCCAAAGAGTTTTTAAAACAGAAGAGAACCCTTTTCCTTCTATTTCTTCATCCAAATACATCATATTTTATAGTTTTGTTTACATCACACATACAGATAGTTCTTTACACAATTTTTTTTGCTCCTGACTTGGTGCTGAATACTGTAGGTTTTCATTAATTCCAAATTTATTAACAATTTCAGACATTTTCCAAGTAAAATATATGCGTGAATTAATATACAAGTATGTTGAAATTACAGTTACATGTTTGGGTAATTGTGAGCAATACGGTAAACCAACAGGCTGTATCATTTATTAAAATGTTTCTTGCATCACTGCAGTTCCTGCCTTGATTTCACTGGTATTTTGTTTCTCGGGTAATTAATTAGTCAAAAATACATCATATAAAGTCAACTTTATCTTCTCACACATGAAAAAAATCAACTGACCATGTGTATTTTGTGCAATAGTTGTCTCACTGTGGACACTATTTATAACTATGAGCATTTTTATGCCACATTACAGCACAGGACATGGACTTGGAAACAAAATATTGCTCAGCGAAGAGCTCATACATCCCTGGAGTAAAACAGGGACACTGTGAGCAGTAACAAGTTTGCACTACTTCTGTCTGAAGAGCATCACTTTGGCATGCGTTTACGATGTCTGCAGTTATTACCTGGTTCGTGTACTCCCCACACTGGGAACCCCCGCCGTTGATTGTAGTGGTAGCGTTCAGGTTTTCTGCTTTGGCCTCTGGGAGCAACACGACGAGGACGTAGAGAGTTGAGCAAACGCTCCAGCCGGGAGGGTTGGTTAAGGACAGGAGAGACATGGCCGCCGCCGGGTTAGGCTGTCCCTGCCTGGTCAGCGAGAGCGGGCGTGGGACTCAGGAGGATGTGCTTCACCATGTGAGGCTCTGCTAGCTGTCCCTGCTAGCAGTAAACACCTGTGTTAGATACCTATAAAAGAATACTGTCTGACTCGTGAAGCCTGTAAGACACCACAAAGCCACACAGAGTCTTAGTCTGCCTTTTGTTTCAGTACAACTAATAGGACATGAAGGTGATCCACTCAGTCCATTAGGTTTGTCAGGTAACTGCTGCTCTTAAAGCCAAACTGAGGCTCTGACTTCTCGTGTTCATACATCTTATGCTCTCTAACTTTTTATATTTCTCTAAATACTATAAATACTTGCACAAATATAATGACTGCAAACAATGCTTTCTCTTCTTTGAGCACTAACAGACAACTCAAACTGGCCGTGGACCTGCAGCACATGTGGCGTTACTCACCCCAGTCACACACCATCGTCCACCCCGCTCCTGGCTCGCATTGAGCCGAGGGGTTCTCTCCATGTTCTTCCTTTCCTTGCCTGTATCTCCTCCTGTGTTGCTTCTTTCACTCCGAGTGCCTCGTGCTCATCTGCCGTCTCTCCCTCTCTCACTCTCTTCGCCTCTCAGTGGAGACATCTTAGTCCAGTAATCCACCTCTAAGAGGATTCACAACAACAGAGGGATGGGAGGGAGGCACACAAACAAGGAGGGGATAATGAAATTATGGGTAAAAGCAAAACATACGACAAGACTCTGAAAAACACACGTTTAATTTATCCATGTTTGCTGGAGTCAAGCTGTTCAGTTACTGGCCTGTCGTGGCTGTATTGATTCATGATGATGTGGGACTGAGCTGTGTTTTATGGTTATACATAGAGCTTTTGGGATTTTACAGGATAGTTTTAGGAATAAAGTAATCATCTTACAACATGGGGAAAGAGGAGGCGCTCCTTTCTGAGGATTTTAAGATTACAAGAGAAAGAAGAAGGTATAAAGTCTGTGCTTTTCCACCTAAAGCGTGAAGCTGACGTCTATCAGAGAGCTGACGGCACACACAGCACATACATTAAATAAACATCACCTCCAGGCACAATAATCCTGCTCTAAGCTACTGATAATGAAGGCTGATGTGAGTAGGAGTATGAGGGAGGGGGGGCTGATCCTATTACAGTACCAAAGCTGCTCTTTGCATTTTTATGCCCTTGGCGATGGTTCAACACACATGGTCTCATTAAGAAAAACAAGGTGCTAATGAAGGCGTCATTGTATGTTCAATACTCTGTTCAAAAACCATCTCCTGAGCAATCAGCTCTGTGACTGTGGTATGTGTTGAAATCCTGAAATCTTCTGACCAGTCGCCCCCCCACCGCTTTCAGAGAATTCAGCAAATCACACAGAAGATAAAGCAGAGCCCAACCTTTGCCGATGCACTGCAAATGTAAAACGTTAAAACTGAATCTCATGTGCAAACTCTCGGGAAGCAATCGTGTCTCATCTGTATGCAGGTGAGAGAAGCTGCGTGAAAGACCACATGGTGGCATCGTGTAACAACTTAATTACCTGCCGGCCTTGATAGTTGTACTGAGCTTCCTCGCGTCAGCATCCCAGAGAAATAACACAAACAATCAGCAGCACAACAGAAAAAACTAGATGAGAAAACGTTGTGAGTTTCCAATAATAGCTTCTGAGGAAAAAGGAGCTAGAAGCTTACAAGGAACAATAAAACAGGTTTCTCACAGCCGAGCTGCAAACCTGGGAACGGTGAGATGTTCGCAGTTTGGCATCACAACAAAAAATAATGTTCAAATTGCTCCATTAATATTTTTCCATTTATTATTAATATGGAAGGAAGGAGGGAAGTGTGTTAACTTCTCTGCTTACATCTTCAAACTGTCACTGAGTTTTGATTGCGGTGCCATAAAAAACACATTTACAAAGCACGGTGCATGCTGGGAAAGAAATAATAATCACGTTCCTGTCATTTATCATGAAGCGTTTAATCAATATGCTCACTGCTTTTCTGAGGTGAATACAAATATTTTGGCACACGGCATAATGTAAGAACATGCTGTTCAATAAACTGCTTTTTCTTTAGAGTTCTGCCTTTGCAGACTATATTGCCCCCATAATCAATAGCTGCTGATGCTGCTGTTTTAAAGATGGAGATTAAATGACAGATCACACCGCAAGACTCTCAACAACATTAGGTGGCCGACCCAATCCATCTATCCGGTTAGGCAGGGTTGAGTCGTTGTGGCAGCAGGCCAAGCAGGATGTTCCTGATGTTCGTCTTCCCAGCAAGGTTTTCAAGCCCCTCCTGGGTAATCCCAAGGTGTTCACAGGCCAGATGAGATATACCTATACCCTGGGGTCTCCTCCCAGCTGGATGGAAACCCTCTGAAGAAAGGCACCCAGGAGGCATCCTAATCAGATGGGCAAACCACCTCCACTGGCTCCTTTCAACATGAAGGAGCTCCGAGTTGTTCGTCCAATCTCTGAGGCTGAGCTTAGCCTCCCTACAGAGGAAACTCTGTCGGCTGCTTGTGTCTGTGATCTTATTCTTTCACTACCCAGAGCTTACGACCATAAGTGTGGGTTGGAAGGTAGATTACCCAGCTTCCCTTTCATGATGGTCCAGCAGCATTATTGTTGATGCTGCCACAGTCTGTAAATGGTAAATGGTCTGCACTTACAGAGCGCCTTTCAACCTTAGTGGTACTCAAAGCACTTTACAATGCATTTCTCATTCACCCATTCACAAACCAGTGGCGACAGAGCTGCCATTGGGGGCAACTTGGGATTCAGAGTCTTACCCATGGACACTTCGGCATGTGGAGGAAGGGGCCAGGGGATCGAACCACCAACCTTGCGATCAGTGGACAACCTGTTCTACTGCCTGAGCCACAGCCGTCCACGTTTGTCTGTGCATCTCCCACTCTATTGTCCCGTCATGCATTTAACCCCAAACCCAGTGGGAGCAAGACCCAGAACCGTAGTCTCACACTTGTAAGTGCTGACTTCCATCTTGGCCGCTTCACACAGCCTGATTAAGACAACCAGAACCACATCATCTGCAAAAAGTAGAGATGCAACACTGAGGTTCCCAACCGGACACCCTTCTCACTGCAGCTTCTAGGTCCTGTTCATGAATATCCAAAACTGGATCAGACACTTGGTAGGCTTTGTAACTTCAAACCCTCCCAAAAAAACGCACGTCTAGCAATTGCAGGATCCTTACGCATTGCAATTTGCCTTTCTGAGATTCTCATGAGTCAGTTGCCTTAAATGTGCAATACTGAATAATTTTAAGCAGCAGAAGCAAGTTGTGAAAACAGCAACGAAATCAAGTTGCCAGCAGTTGCATATTTATGCATCCAGCAGTTATGGAGAAACATAGAACAGCAACTTTTTTATTGTCATTGCAAATTTGCAGTGAAATCAATCAACAGTCTCCCAGTGCATTAAAAATAAATGCAAAGTGCTTAAGAAGGTAGGAAGTTAGTGAGCGTGATCTGAAGCGTCTACCTGAGGGCAGCGGGTCAAACCGATGGTGACCAGGATGGAATTGGTCCTTTCGAATGTTTGCTGCTCTACTGAGGAAGCAAGAGCTGAAGAAGTCCTCCAACAGCGATGATCTTCTGGGCGGCGTTGGCGATCCTCTGGAGGGATCTCCTGTCCGCCGCTGAGCATCAGCTTTCATTCAGAGGTGTGGTTTTGTCCTCGCTTTACATTTCACTTGCTCTGTTTTTGTTCCCTACCAGCTCCTGAGGGAAATACCTTTCCCTCCACCTGCTACTTCACTCCGCTCACCAGATAACGCTGACTTTTCAGAGCGTTTTAATTGCCACCTGTGGCCAAAACCAACACAATGAGAGTCATGAGCGTGAACCAGAGCAGAAGCATTGTGGTCCAGATGGCTAAACAATGAACTGAAACTCATCATGAAGCCTTAGCGTTAATCCCATACACCTGACAGCCCCATGCATGCATTTTTATGGTAAAAATATCAGTTACAGGCACCTTAAAAACTTTATTATGTTTATGTGTGACATCCTATAAAGCTATGAAATCAGCAAACGTACTCATTAAAGTCTTTCACCCAGTTAAAGTTATCTTTTTTTTATGTGTTTTCTACTTGCGATACAACCTTTTAAATGACTTCGTGCCAGTGACAACATAATGAAACACCGCTGACCTCATCTTACTCAATTATGCACCGTGCAATAAAGGCGGGTTAACATTTGTCATAATGTTAAGTGGCTGTTTCCAGCAGGTTGACATCGAGCCAAAAGCCGAGGCTGAGTGATGTGACAGTTTGTCAGGATGCAGGACGAGAGCCGACGGCATCAAGCAGGAGCTGGAAGGAGAGCGGGTTGTGGTGAGAGCTGTGTCATTTTTTGTGTTATGTGCAGATCAACATAAATACGACTGGAAAAAAAAGCACAAAAGAAAAGAATCGATTCATCCAGCTCGCTTCCCCTTCGCTGACTAACAACACAAGCCCTTTTGTTGAGAGGTTTACTGCCTGCATTGTACCTGGAGACCAATCATGTGTAACTAAGGGTCAAACGTCCGTCATTCTGGGTGAAGTAACCGTTACTAAGGGAAAAGCAGCTGTTACTCTGCACTGACACAGACGTTGTAGTTAGCGAGGGTTTAATGGGCTCAGGGAAAGGACTCGTGAATGTGTGTGGAGTTGAGAGAAAGCGAAACCCAAAGACGGCATCTGTCACCTGTTGAACCCGGCTTGCTGTTCAGCTTCTGAATGAATCACAGGAACTCTTCTCACCACGAGACCCATCAGGAGCTTCTGTGTCTTCAGCCAATGCCGCATTGATTCTGCAGAAACAGATCAACAAGCTTTTCTTTGCTGCAAACAGAGGGCTGGTTTATTAAAGCAAAACCTCAGAAAATGAGAAACGAATCGTAATGTGAGCACATGCAGTCGTCACAAAGGGTCACGATGACAATGATTTGAAATGGTATGCTGTGGCCTTCACAGGAACCCTGTGCTTATTAAAGATTAAAAATAGAAAGTAACATGGATGTTAAAGTCTCACTATCATCTGAAGCTGAATGCATTTTTTAATAACGTACAGTCGTCCTCAGATGTGTTCATAGCCTCCCATTAAAGAAGGAACAAAACAGCTTCAGTCATCAGCAAAGTGCTCTAATTAGTTTTTTGGTTTTTTTTAAATTATTCTTTTCACCCACAATTCAAAAGTAACATCTTATTTCACTAAATTATAATTTAGCAAATTTTTATTTATTATTGCTTTTTCCAGTTTCTAGTTATTTGAATGACTTTTGTGGATTTTGCCTTTTCTTTAATGGACGGGTCTGAATACATCCGAGGACGACTGAACATTACGTGATTTCAAATGTGCACACTGACTCCTATGAACTGCTTTTGCTGCTAAACACTCAAAATCTGCATAGAACCAGTATGTAGTGGGTCATTGCTACGTGGTTTTGTCACCTTTCATTTCTCTGTCAAGAACTCACTAGAATCAGAGAGGTGGACACAAATGCCCGACACAGAGCGGGTTCAGGCAGAAAGGCAGGTTTATTTCCAGCCAGAGTTCGACACACAGGTGTTCAATCCAGGGTAATATACACGAGGTGATGAAGGGGAGATGGGAAACAGGTGAGGGAAAACCATCAGGGAACAGGTGTGATGAGACGGGGGTAGGGAGTACAGGAAGTAAATATAAGACAGAGACAACAGGTTAGTGCTTTCAAAATAAAACAGGAAAGACAGGACATAAAATGTGCAAACATAAAACAAACCTGACGGACATTCTCAGCTACCTGTTGATGCACACATGACTACATTCATGCACACACTTATACAATAAAAACACGAGGAAGTTTAGACGTGAAAGGAACCCCTCCAGTCAACCTGGATCTGGATCCTTCGCACCCTTTCTTCATGTGCTGGTGCACTGCAGCTGTCGGTGCTCCGCTCACCGTTTTGATGCGTACCTGTTGCCATATCGCTCAACACGCTGCCACTGCTGTTCATGTAGAATGTCACAGGCCTCACCTCCACCCTAACAGTCTACCCTCCCCTAGGAGGGAAGCTATTATCATCATCATCATCATCTCCTGCTGTAATGAGCCTGGTGCTTCCTCGTAGGGAGTGATGAGCCGAGACACCAACACTCTGCATTTTAAATGCACAGCCTTAGATGACCCTGTTGTTTATGACTCAGAGACAATTCTGTCAGAGTTTGCATGAAGTGATGTGAAACATAATGAGCGACGGGATTAATGCATCGTAGAAGGATGTAATGAGCAAACATAGGGTATATAGCACCTTAACGTAAACAGAGGTTATTCAAAATGATTTACAGGTAAAGAGATAAAATAAAGCAGAATAAAATGGAATATGTAAATATTATACTATGTTTATTTAAAAGCAGTGCAGAGAAGTTGTAAGTGCACATAGAAAAAAACAGCAGAAAAAGACACAAAACAAGAATAAAAACAATTTTTTAAAAAAGTATTCAATAAATTACCCAAAAATAAATAAACTAGTCAATTAAATTAAGTGAATAAAAGTGCAGACAAATGTAATAAAATCACCAGTGGTTTACTTTTTTTTTCTTTTACTTACATTCAGTTTACTTTTATGTAAAAATAAGTATAAAACTGCAAGTTGATGCAAAGTCTGACTCAAACAGGGCCTTTACAAATGTTTTATGCTCTTATTATGTATGTGCTGAATTATAAATGTGGAAAAATTCTGTTTCCTCAATGTGAAATGTGAACATCTGCATAAATTCAGCTGCAAATAAAACTATAAATGTTTCCTATAGTCGTGACCAAAAGTGTACATACAGACCA
>NW_007579079.1:84047-87658 GCF_000690725.1 Stegastes partitus | reverse complement strand
CCCTGTGATAGACTGGTTACCTGTCCAGGTGAACCTGCCTTCACCCTGAGTCAGCTGGGATAGACTCCAGCCCCCCATGACCCTAGTGAGGATTAAGGTGTAGAGATGATGGATGGACTTTGTCACAAATAAAACTAATCATGCATTTTACTTCTTTCAAAGATTTATTAAAGGTCTTCTGGAAATGTGACAAAATCCTTTCTTTCCTTTTTCTTTATTCCATTTACTTGGTGTAAAGCACCAGCTGCACTGGCAGCAAAACAGCCTGGGAGCATGATACTACCACCACCGTGTGTGATGGTAGGTTTGGTGTTCTTTTGTCACTCTGCTCCTTAGATTTTCCGATTGCATTGTTTGTGACTGAGTCTGATGAGTGGATCCAATGGGCCCTATTTAAACTGGCTCAGGCGAGTCACCAACTGTAGTTAATCATGATCACTCATGAGAAGTTCAGAGGCCACTAAGAAAATGTAATTACCACAGCTTTCCACATCACCAGAACGGATAACTCAAGTTGCTGTATTTGTACTTTTGACCCAGCACATTTTGAAGACCCATGATAAATCTGTGACAGAACAAAAGTTTGTTTCAACGATTCCATCACAGAAAATCAGGAGTTGTTGGCGTCACTGGAAACTCAAGACCAACACGTGGTCTAGTGCATGTGAGCTTTTCTAAATGAGTGTGACGGATCACATTCTCTCTTGTAACCTTATTTCATAGCATAACAATGAGCTTAAACATTAAAAGAGTCGTGGCTCTTCATGGTAGTTTATGTCCAGAAATAAACCGGTGGCTCACTCTGGATGAATAATAAAGTGTGGGATCATGGCTGCGGTTAAGAGGTCGACATTCTCAGTAGAAACGCCACGACGAGGTCCTCATTAGCAACAGGGAGAGAAGCAGCGTGATTCAAAAGCTCTGAACGCACACGACATCCGTCTGCTTTCAGCCTCTCATCAGCGCCGGAGTGTCGTTAAACTGAGAAAGCTTCAAGTGTTTCATAAGAAGGCAGAAGACCGTGAGTTGTTGCGAGGAGCTATCAGCGCCGGTCATTTCCTCTCTGATTGTTTATCACGGCTCTCCTACACAGATTACAGGTCAAGTCATGAAGAGAAGCCACAGGTGTCCGCATCATTCCATCAGTCATTACGCGTCACTCGCACCGTTTTCTGGACGGATATTTATTTGAGGATCAGGAGCGCTGTAATAAATTTGAGGTGACAAGTGACTTAATCTGTTCCATTCATCACCGCGTTCCCCCTCGCTATCATGTGTCACGTGAACGGCTTTATCGCCTCAACCAGACGAGTTAAACCTGAACAGAATAAAATGACAAAACACAAACATGAAAGCAGCGGGGAGACGGTAACATTCAAAAACTGTAAAAAACTATTAAAATAACCTCAGATATCTGTAAAATATAAGATTTTTAGTGGATTTAAATACATTAAAACAATTTTCATTCATATCATGTAAAAGAACAAATTACTATTTGTAAAAATGCAGATTTCTGATACGTACGGATTTGGCCTGTTTTCTTGTTTTTGTTTTTTTAAATATTTTTTTTACACTCACCATGTAAGTTACTACTTTTGTCTGAGAGTTCACTAGATGTAATTGTTTTAACCCTGTAAAGTCTGAACCATGAAATAATTGCCAGAAAATTCTAATTTTTTTGTTCTAATTTACGTGTTTATTGAACCTTCTGACAAATAAAAAATTAAAAATAAAATTTAAAAAATTGTACATATATCAGTTTTCCTATTGAGATTTAATTTGTATAATTTTTGCTGCATGTGGCATTTTTGCTGCATGAATCATTGATCCATGGTCGATTATCGTTGCACTGAATGTGTCTGATTGTGTACATCACTTAGCATTACAGGTTAAACAAAACAAAACAAAACACACAGAACAATTTTCTTTCCTTAATTTCTCTGTCAAATTACAATTTCTGTTGATTATGATCCTTTTTGCTGATTTCATTCCACCAAACAAAAGTGTAATTTTTTTATTTCAAAATGTTGAAAAAGACCAAATTACCGTTTGTAATTTACCAAAATAGGGAATATCTTGTAAATAACAGTTAATATTTCAACAAATTACTGATAACTTATTTTAAATTTTATTATTATTATTATTATTATTATTACTGAAGACTTCACCTTCTTAAAGCGATCACATGGAGCAACAGGACGAGCCACTCTGCGATGGAGGAGTTTGTTTTTCCAACACGTCTGGGACCTGGATGGACCTCTGACCTCTGAACATCTGCTGAGGGAACTTAAAGATCCTTGATATTCTTTTTCAACATCATATTCTCCTCCGACATCTTTCTGCATTATTTATCAGACAACCCTGATGCGTCTGCAGATTCATCACGCTGCCTGTGTCTCATTTCCTTTCCCGAGGAGAGACCTGCTTAACCCACTCTTTACCACCGTCTATTCATTTAATGAGACACAGACACTTAGTTTCAGACGTATGCGCCCATTGCGAGCTCTAATCAATAAAACTGATTTGGATTTCAGTATTAAGAACTACCTTTGAGGAGCTCGTTTTGTCGCTAACTGTTGGCGACTGTGTGTCATCTCGGGGTTAAAGATGATTTCTTGTGTATTTATATCCTGCTGACATAAAATCCATCCTGTGTCAACCTTCCTCCCCCTGATCTCCTCCCGGTGTCTCCAGAGGACACTCCGGGCCTGACCTCCACTTCACAGCACAGAAGAAGCTCTTCACACGTGCAGAAGTGCAGCAGGGTGTGTGCAGGTTTGACTAAATGCCCATTAGCTGGAGAGGCCGCCCTCCTTTATTTACTCTGCAGCTCAGTCACTGGAGCATCATCATTCCTTGTAACAGAAAAAGCTTCTTTTCAACCCACTGAGCACAGAAGAGCATGTGTGACGTTCTGTGCAGACGTAATCCCTCCATGAATGAATACTGAATGGACAGAAGGTTTTTATGAGAGGGAGATGCCAGTCAAAGTCAAGCCTCTCTTCACATGAATCCCTGAAATAAGAAACGGATTCTTAAGCAGCGCTATTGTTAGCTTTAAAATCAATACAAAAAGTGGCGACTATTCTGAAAAGTGCTCCTGAGAGAAAAAACTAATAACAAAGTGAACAGCGGCGGGCCTCTCGTTAGACCCGACGCTGACAAAATGAAATTCTGGGCGGTTTCAAAGTTCTGCTCAGTTTTGCTCCCGATCATAACTGTCGTGTTTAATCACAGAGTTCTGAAATGTTTCACCCACAGCATCTGGAGAATAGAAGTGAATTGAAATCAAAGCGTAGACGCTGACTGAAAATGAAAATTCATTAAGACGAGACGGGGAGTGGTGCGGCCGTAAGCGGCAGTTCCGCTTTGATCCATATTTTATTAATGGAAGCTGCAGCCTTGGGAGTGTTTTTCTTTTGTTCTGTTGTGTTTGAAAGAATAAACACGTTTGATTTGTTGAGACATGACACGGAGCTTTACTGCAGTTCTTCTAAACCCATATGTGTCCTTGACCATTGGTTTCATGAAAGTACCTTTGAAGCTCATGGTGCATCCCAATACACATGCCACCATACTGAATAGTATACAAGGTTTAATATGTTTCAGTA
>NW_007579079.1:80601-83029 GCF_000690725.1 Stegastes partitus | reverse complement strand
ATGAAGCCACTGAGAGCTCACAGACAGATGACAGCTCACTTCACACTACAGACTGTGAAGGATGAAGAGCAAGACAAAGGTTAAGGCTCAACATCATGACGACGTCCCAGCTGAATGCATTCAGCATGTGTTAGCTTGTAAGGGCGGCTAAGGGACGTACACATAGTTTAAAAAATGGATGCAGTCACTGTGTTGTGTCTCTGGCAGTCACTGCCTGAATCTGATTTTGAACTACCAGCTAATCCAAAAATAAGTTAAGTGGATCTGAGGCAGCCATGCAAACCCGTCTGGGCCACGGACTGTCTCGTGACTGCACCCACCTGTCATGCTCTTAATTATGCATGACTTTAAACTTTAATATCGCCTAAACAGGTGAGTTGCATAACCATTCACCGTCTGTGCATGCGTCAAAAACATGGAAAACAGCTAAAGAGACCAAAACAGTTCCTTGCACGAGGCTGTAAACACGCTTTAAAGTTGGACATGTTCACATGGAGGTCTATGGGGATTGACTCGCCCTGCAGTCAGCATCTAGTGGCCATCTGAGGAACTGCATATTTAAGTATTCCCTTTTTCATCAGGTTGGTTGTTACCTACACCGAGACATAAACACGGAGAAAATGAACTCTAAAACTGACAGATCTTATTTTGTTTGGTCGATACCTCAGTGAAAAAAAGAACGCCTGAATAATTTATGATGTTACTGTTTTTCTTTTTTGGGAGTCCTCTGGATAAGGTGCACA
Organism: Stegastes partitus; assembly: GCF_000690725.1. Lineage (NCBI taxonomy): Eukaryota > Metazoa > Chordata > Actinopteri > Pomacentridae > Stegastes > Stegastes partitus. The sequence goes on along the minus strand of NW_007579079.1, from coordinate 82,286 downwards.
TCAAAAGCAACAGGAGAAGGAATATGATTTAACACAGCTGTATAGAAGCAGCAGATCACAGAGGCAGAGGGAAGATCAGTGAAAAACCCACAGTCAGTGAGGCTTTAGGCACCGTGGCTGTCATGCTAATTAGCACCAAACACTAAATACAGAAGAGTGTCGTTCGTTTTGCAGGCATTTGGTCGTAAACCAAAGTACTAAAGATATAAAATTGACTGTAAAATGGAATAACAGGAAAAGATATCACCCCAGTTATCACAATTCATCCTGAAGGGAGAATAAATATCAACACCAAAGTTAAAGGTAGAAGTTGTTCCAGTGTTTTACCACAAAACACAACCTTAAGAAGAAAATGCAGAGGATCCAGATTAGAGACGGACCAAACGTGAGACACAACCCAGCACACCAACAGCCACTCCTCTCGCTTTAATTCCTGGAAATTGGTTTATTTTTAGCTCAGGCTATTTTTAGCATTTCATCTCCAATGCGATGAAAGCTACTAATTGAAATAAACCGTGTGCTTTTTGTTCCCGCTCGACGCCTCCGTGTCAAAACACCCTCTGGCGAGCTGCAGCACGGGGACTCTCAGAGAACAAACAGGAAAACAGCGACGCACAAAAACAAACCGCTTCTGCTGCAGGTGACTCAACCCGGACACAGTTTGTACGACCTGGACCACAAATCTGATCATTGGAAAGGTTGGTTAAGACCTCAAATGCTTCGAGTTTTTAGCTACCAGGTCACAAACTGCTATGACTTGTGTCTGTGAAATACTAAACTCAAGTTAACTCCGTATGAATGTCAGAGCTCTGATGCCTAAGACGTCACTAACCTGCACACAGAAGCAGCAGCACACTGTATGTGACGTCCTCATCCACAGTACGTGGCTGCTCTGGAGCAGAATGAAGTGCTGAATGAATGTTTTATGAATGTGGAGTCGCTTTGTGTCCCTCGTCTCTCCCTGCCGATGACGTAAAGACGGACTGTGGTTTTCCATCAATTGCATTATCCATACTGAGTCCGTCTGCCGCCGCCTGCTCGTGCTTCTCCTGATGGCTGAGGGAAGATAAGACCGGCTGCAAAACACACACTGATGGAGGGGAAGTAGAGGGATAAGGACAGGAGTGCTCACAGGCTTTAACCCTGAGAATCACAGCTGAAACTCTGTTTACTGCAACACTTTAACCTGGACGTTTTGTGTGTTTCATGCTGGATTGTATTATTCACTGATTCCCCTTAAATCAACTAACCTGGTTCCTCCATAGGTCTGGCTTATTCTGGCACATCCCAGTGATTCTGAATCAGTTTGGGATCTGTGGATTTTGGAGGTCGGAGCAACACTTTGGGCTCTTTGCTGTGATCTTCAGACTGTTCCTGAGCAGCTCTGCAGTGTGTCAGGTTGCACCGTCATGCTGGGGGAGCCTGCTGTTGCCATGAGGGGGGCGTTCATGGTCTGCAACGAGGTTCAGGTGGGTGGTTAAATGTCACAGTGACATCCACGTGACAGCCAGGACCCAGGGCTTCCCAGGAGAACATGGCGTGGTAACGAGATTATCAACGTTATGGGCAGAAATGTGTGCCATCGATCTCAAAATGTTACAATCAGTCTCAGATTATTGAAGTTTTATTACAATATCGTCGTCTACTTCACCTGCCACTGGCGTTAACGCTGCAGCTGATCGGGG
>NW_007579079.1:78421-79384 GCF_000690725.1 Stegastes partitus | reverse complement strand
GAGTTCGAGACCCCTGCATTAATCCAAATACTAGAATTGCTCCATGAATAACTTTGACTGAACAGATTTTGTCCTGTTTCCAGACGACCTATAATAACTACATGAGAGAACCAAAAACCACGATTGGTTTTGTGACAAAATGCACACGTTTCAAATATTCCATCATAGAAAATGAAGAGTTAAAAGCACAGACTGCCATGATGGACATGGTCTTTACAAGACAACATCAACTTTTGTTCACAGCTGAATAAGTGTGGATTGCAAAAAGCATCTGCAGGCACGTTTTCCACAAGTCACGCCTTCCAAAATGTTCTGTATTTGTGGGCTATGGAACATGCATGTGTGACCAGTGCTTGTGTTCTTCAGCCCGTGCTGTGCGGACTTCTCCACACTGACCTCGCTGACCTTGTTTGATCGATTAAATCAGTTCGCTGTACTCAGTGTAGCGCCGTCCACTCGCTGCTCTGCTCCTGAGCCACAGCTGGCCACGCTAATGACGCACACTTGGCTTTTATATAATCAAGTGTCAAGTATTTGTATGTATTGTTAATGAAAATGCTTTATCACACACTTAATCACGCGCTGAATGTGCTTAATCACACTTCAGTGTTTTTCGCGCTGAATTGCAGCAGCTGCATTAGATTCTCCACAGGCTCGGAGCGCTGATTATTCTGATTAGAACGCCGTCGTAGGAGGAGGACTTCTATCACACGGATGAAGAACGCGGAGACATAAGAGGGCGTTCAGACTGACCAGTGATTGAGGAGTGGGTTTTAAAACCAGTCTTGAGATGTTGTAAATCATAGAATATAAAACGAGGTCGTTAAGCAGGAATGTCTCTCACAGTCCAGCACTCTTGACACAAACGCCCCGAACGACTAGTGAAGGTTGTCCATGTAATGAAAAGGTCACGATCCCTCACTGGCTTCCCACCCACTCTTTAGTGTCGCTTTTTGTTCATTA
>NW_007579079.1:64313-77449 GCF_000690725.1 Stegastes partitus | reverse complement strand
GAGGCAACAATAAAGTGAATAAACTTCATTTGTTGACTCCAGATTATATAAACCCATTTGCAGCTCTCTGAGAACGGATCTGCAATGTTTTCACAACTAACTTTACTGATAATTCTTATATTTGTGTTCTTAGTATTTTCTGTTTTCCTCTTTTGTATTGTAATTACAGCGTGTCTATCTCCTGTCTTAAATGCATAGTTGTGTTTTCTTGCTTTTCTTATCGTCACTTTGCTGCTGTGACGATGCAACGTTCCCCTCTATAAGGGATGTTCTGTTTAATTCACAAAGATTTAGAGAACGAGTTGGAAGAAGTGATGTGTTGATGCATAAACAAGCACTCTGACGGTTACAATGAATTACAGTTTGAGTTTTGTTGTGAAGGCAGTCTTACCTGCAGAAATTAAATAATTAAGTGGTATATAAACCTAATATTTTATAGACTGGCTCAGAGGCAGAGACATCCTGAACGATAACGGAATCTATTTGCTCTGGTAATTAAAATAAACGTATTCAAATGGCTGCGAGGAATCTGTAAAGCCAGAAATGTAGAGAATTAAAATGTGCTGCATTGATGTTCTGCCGCCAGCCCGAAGCAACAAGCCTGAAGCACCAAACCGTGTGGAGACATTAGAGCTCTCAGAGAGAAGCTGCTGCTCCGGTTTCTAATCACGAGGCACAGCGGAGCCCAGGTGTGTCCAATGCTGCTGATTAACCTCTAACAGGTCTGCAGCCCCGAGAACAGAGCAGCAGCAGGAGCTGTCACGATCTGAAAACAGGGAAGCTGCAGCACACGAGCCGAGCGAGCGCACGTCTGCACTGTATCACTGGAAACATCAGATGATTGGAAACACTTCACTGCAGCACTTCTAAACTGAGCAACAGGATGCGTTCTGTAATATAAGGTTGAAAATGAACCGTTTAGATTTACGAGGATAAAAAAAAAAATACAGGCTCCACAGTTTTTCTTTTTATTGTTCTCAGTCCTGCAGTCATCCATCAGAGCTGACCTGCACACAGAGCACTTGTGGTTTGTTGTTTGTCAGCAGTTTATGCCCTAAAGAAAGCCTCGTTACTGAGCAGCATGGGCAGCACATGTCAGCGAGCTTTCACAGCAACGCTCCTGTGGTTTGTGTGCAGTCTGGCACGATCACTGTGAAAACTAATTAAACTGTAAAGAAAAATTTACTGTCATTTTAAAACACAATTTAGTGTTACTTTATTGATTTTCCCAATTTTGTTAAAAAACAGATAATATATATACTAAAATCACAGAAAAAAATGTAAATTTACACCTTAATGATAGAAAAACAGGCCAAACCTGTAAATGACGTCCACATTTAAAATCTGTGTTTTCATAAAATATTAATTCATTATTTTATTTTTGATGATAATTTTTTTTTTTTAAATCATTTAATTATTTAACTGATATTTTACAGATTTTCCTGTTTTGTTAAATTACAGATAATATCTAGTGATGTTTTTTTTTTTTTTTTGCGGTGAAAATAGATCAACTAATTAAAAAAAAAAATTTAAAAACAACTCTCAAACTGTAATGTTCAAATTAAAAATCTGTTTTTTTTTATTTTATACAAATGGTAATTCATCCTTTTATGTAAAATTTCCCAGTATTTAAATCAGCAGAACTCACAACCTTTCTCAGATATTTTCAGTTATTTAAATATAAAACAAGGAGTTTTTTTTTTGTTTTTTTTTTTAATGGCACATAATATTTCTGATTGTCATTTCACAGATTTTCAGTGTTTTGTTAAAATACAGATAATATTTAGCACAACCACAGGAGAAACAATCATTTAGAATATTTTAGAATCTTAAACATTTTAATAAACAATCATTTTAGTGTGTGACTGTATAATTACACTGTTTTTCTGTGTTTAAATCCACTAAATGTATATCATTGTTTTAAAGATATCTGCTGATATTTATTTGTTTATACAGTTTTGGAACATTACAGTATTACACCATTTTTTAAAATCTACTTTTTCTGGTACATCTTGCTGCATTTCAATGTTTTTTTTGTTTTGTTTTTTAACCTGTGTTTAAGCTGACATCATGTGACATCATGTGACAGGTCAGCAGTTCAGACCAAATTTACTTTTGTTCTTCAGTCTGGGTTCAGTCTTTTATTTTCCAGTTTGATGTAAAAAAAAACAAACAAACAAACTGATTTGCCAGACCAAGAGGCCGTGCTCCAGAACGTGAGTGCAAACAAGCGAACAGGTTATTCACAAACACAGTCCGGCAAAGTGACCAAGATGCAGGCTGACAAACACACCCGAGTGCAGCGTGCAGCGAGTTCATGAACGCAGCCACAATTTGTGCAACATGACCTGGTAGCCATGGCAACAACACATGCATGGTCATTTGTGGCGACGGGAAAAGTCCCCGTCCTGTTCAGATGACGGTGCGACAGGAAACCAAGTGGAGGAATGAACGTCCGCATGAGGCTGCAGATGCATTTTAAAAACATGTTGTGCTGCTGTGTTCATGACTGACAGAGTGAGAAGAATCCCTCAGACTGGACGTCACAGCACAACTCCATCCTCCCACCCTGCAACTTCTAGCTCTCTCCTCCCACTTTGTATTTTAATCCCAGTGCCGTGCTTTTTAAAAAATTCTATTTGCATAACGACAAGCAGAATGTGCGTCTGTACGTGCTGCTATAATGTCGCCTTGCCATGTGTGAATAAGTGATTCTGCCACCATTAAACTGTCTTTACTGGGTATCTCTAGTCCCAGCAACAATCCTAAAAATCACTCACTGTTCACTGTTTCAGCTCATGGGAAATAGAATTTAATTAATCATACATGAAGAACTGAGATCATCCTCACTGAGGTTATCAATCAGACTTTATCCGTACGGCTCTGTTCATGCAAATAAAATGTGGCACAATTTGCTTTACAGAAGAAAAAAAAGATGAAACGAGTGGAAACAAACCACCTGATCTTACTCTAAATGAAAAAGGTCACCACCAGAAGGTTTCTGGAAGGTTAATTAGATGAAAGCAAATCCAATGAATACGCTGAACAAGACCATTAACGAACCATTAATCCGGTTGTCAATTACCAATTTTGAGAAGTGATCTTTTCTTGCATGGCTGCTCATTTATTTTTCCTCCATCTCCTGTCTGCTGTTTCTCTTTAATCATTGAACTTCTTCTTTGTTTCTCCAGGGAGATGTTGGATTTTTCTGCTTCTGTTCGAGGGGGGACCTGAGTTTACTGTTAAAACTATCTATAATAGCATCACAGGAGGCAGGCCAGCGGAGTTTCTGCAGGAGTGCTTCACAAAAGATCAAATTTGCAGGCCCCTCAGCGGTAAGAGAGTGTTTTCATCCTGGAATGCCCTGCTTTATAAAACCACTGAGTGGTGAAAGAAAGACGCCGGAGTGATCAGCCCAGCCTAGGGGTTATACCTTATACCTTCACCCATGGCTGAAGAGGTATAAGCAGAGCGGCTTAGAGGGTTATTACGAGGTTTGAAATGTGGCCTCTGTTGCTGAGGGCACCGTGGACATCATTTACCAACGTTAGTGGCAGTTTATCCAACAGCTCTTGAGATATTTTGTTCTGGACCAAAGTTGGTGGAAGGACAGAGCAGCCCAGGGACTGAGGCCCCGTTTACACGAAGCAAAAACGGTGATCTTTCAATGCGTCTGGGCCTTTGGTTTATACGTAAATGAAGCTACGAGTTACCGAAAACTATCACATCTGAAAAGAGATTTGGAAAAACTCCGTCTTTACGTTTGCATGTAGACGGGAGGAGATGGAGTTTGACGTCACAGTGTGCGACAAAAGTGTCATATGTGTGTGATCATGTTTACAGTTTGGCTACGTCCATATACTTGGACTGACGTGTTTACAATCAATGTTTTCAGGTGTTTTACTTGTTTTGTCTCTAACGCCACATGTACGAGCAGCTCCACTTCTCTCCAAACAAACCACCCTCGCCCCATTATTGCTGAAGTAACAGGAAGTAATTTGTGCCATTCGTTGTTGTGTTTTTTTCCAGGATTCTGATTGGCTAACATGGCTTTATGCTTCTTGTTACACTGCCCCCTATTGGTCTGGCAGCTCATAGCAGCTCTTAGCGACTTGTTTTTGTAAACGAAAACAATCCGGTGTGAACGATGTTATTTTAGAAAACGTAGATCCGTTTTTGTAAATACCCGGCTACGTGTCCACAGCCAGTTGTAGTGCGGCTGGAACACACAACCACCAATGATCATGATTTCAGTTTGTCATTTCGGACCCTACTGTGAAGGAAAAATTAGTTTCCTCTCTGGGGTTAAGCTTCTAGAGATGGTGCTTAACCTTTACCCTTAACTCCTCTCTCTGGACCTTCCAAGTAAAGTTCATGGGCAGTGGCTAGACTTTGCTTGGAGCTGGTCTAGAATGGAGCAGTGAGGCACCTCCTTCCCTCCACTAGCCTTGGATGCACACCTTGGGCAAGTGTTAGTACACCTCATGCCTCCCTTGATGGGGTTACGGCACAGGTCGCGATGTCACTAATACATTGGCATTTCCAGCATTTGGCAGTCCAGTTTGCCAACTCGGCAGCTGTTCTGGCACAACACAAGGTGATGTGAGGAGTTGTGACCCCATCTCCTTTATCATATTGCATAGCAAAGTTTCAAGTTCCCCAAGCAGAGGTTGTATTTATAACTGATGTGTACCGATCTGCAAATCCTCTATAGGTTCTTAACCCCAGGTAGATCTATTGTAGGAGGACAGGCGAGCACTTCCTGCACCTCTAAGATTGCACCAAGGCGCCAAACTATCTTTTCCTCTCATCCATAAATCTAGATATGGTCTCCACCGATATCAGACCCAAGGTGCAAGAGAAACCTCAGAACTGATGCTGGCATTGCAGGCATGAACTGCTGCTCTGTTAGTGTCACTTCTCCTGATATCAGTGAACTTCATTTCAACCCAAGTCATCTGTGTCTGGTTCCTCACCCTCCTTCAGCCACACCTTCCACTCCGATTCCACTGCTTTCACACCTCCACCTGAGCGACCGTGCCTCACTGCTCACCTGCATCCACTTCCCTGTTTAGTCCCGTCAGTATTTCAGCTCCTGGTTCAGACCTTTGCAGATTCTAATTTTGCTACCAGCCATTTGCGTCCCAGCGTTTTGTTTGTCTCGTTTCTCTGCATGCTTTTTGATTGCCCTGTTTTCATACAGCTTCCTTTGTTTGACCGCCTGCCTGGTTAAAGCCTTTGTCTCTGCTTCGTGCCAGCTGAGCTTATTTTGCTTTTACTTTGGAGTTTTTTGAATCCTGCAGAACGAAGGAATCAGACTTAGTTTCTCACAAAGCCAAAGCACACACAGTCCTTGGTAAAGCTGCTGGTAAAATTAAAGCTATTCTGTGTTTTTCTTAGTGAAACAGGTCCTCTTGAATGCATTTAAATGTGGATATTAATTCTGTTTTATTCAAAGACATTAACTTCAAATTGTTCTCAATTGCTCCAACTTCTCTAAAGTCAGAGCTTCGGCCTGAAGGAGGATGGCCGCATCTTGTCTTCTCAATTTGTGCAATTTAATTAATCAAATTGTTGTCCTTTTGGCCAGACTGGGAAAGAAAGAGCATTTCTCATATGTGATGTGAGTCAGGTCACCTGTTCCTGCTCCACCCTGCTGTTCTCACTGGTTGCATTCCTAATTACTTTCTTTTTTACTTTAAGTAGATACTACAGCTGCCCTCACAACGTACACACTGTTTCATGAGGTATGCATACAAATGAGAGATACTACTTTGTCATATTAAGGCACCTTAAACTTCAGCCGTCTCTGTTCTGAATGCGAATTGACGTGTTTGTGTACGTCCAGCAGAGAAACTTGTTTATTCTTGCAGAAGACACCGTGACATATGTAACGTAGCTGTCCAGAGGAGTGTGGGTCAGAAGAGCATGCTGGCTTGCGTACTGCACAATCTGACCAGATACAGCAGGACATCAGGGTGTTTTTGGCCTTCAGCATTTGACATACTAGGACTTCTGGAATTCTGTATAAAATGGTAGCATGGGTATTGGAACATGTCTTCACTGAGATACCAGACATATACACAAATTGGCTGCAAAATTAAAACCACTGATGTGTAAAGTAAGTGACATCAAACATCTGGTTATAATACAGTGAAGCTGAGTAACCTTCTATCCCCACATTTGTGTGGATGTTACTTTGACATGTGTTGTTGCAGATTGGACACACTTCCCCCATGGCCACAGCACTCCCCAACGGCAGCAGTGTCAGAGGCACTAAGCCTCCAGACTCCTCCGACCCCAATCTGACAGAGCATTAATGTGATAGAACAAGCCTGATGCATGGAGGCCGCACTCCACATGCCACAGCACCCAAAGGATCAACGGCCAACATGTTGGCGCGCCAGACACCACAGGTCACCTCCAGAGGTCATGTATACATCCCACAGTGTTCGGCAGGTGGGTCTGAAGTCATGGCTGATCGTGTTCAAGTCTGTGATTATTCCTCCGTTAGATGTTTCCCTTCCATTTTTCAGTTCCCCAGGATTTTGCAGGGATTACAACTTATATTTTTCCTATTTGTAGGTAGGTACAGGTTACAGCACCAAAACCATTCATTTGATAACACCTGGATGTACGAAAATGTGAGTAGTTACTGAGAGATTATAAGAACAACATCCATCCATCCATCCATCCATCCATCCATCCATCCATCCATCCATTCATCTATTTTCTTCTGCTTATCCGGGGTCGGGTCGCGGGTTCAGTAGGCGGAGCAGGTCATTCCAGACTTCCCTCCCCCCAGCGACGCTTTCCAGCTCTGCCTGGGGGATCCCAAAGCATTCCCAGACCATCTGAGAGATATAATCCCTGTAGCAGGTTCTGGGTCTGTCCCGGAGTCGGAAGACCTCCAGAGGAAGCCTCTCTGGAGGCATTCGAACCAGATGTCCATACCACCTCAACTGGCTCCTTTCGGCGTGAAGGAGCAGCGGCTCTACTCCGAGCTCCCTCTGGATGTCTGAGCTCCTCACCCTATCTCTAAGGCTGAGCCCAGCCACCCTGTGGAGGAAGCTCACTTCGGCCACTTGTATCCTCAATCTTGTTCTTTTGGTCACGACTCAGAGCTCGTGACCATAGGTGAGGGCTGGGACGTAGATGGACTGGTATATCGAGAGCTTTGCCTTGCGGCTCATCTCTCTCTTCACCACGACGGTTCGGTACATTGCCCACATTACTGCGGATGCCGCACCGAGCCGCCTGTCCACCTCGCGCTCCATTTTTACTTGTGAACAAGATCCCGAGATACTTAAACTCCTTCGCTTGAGGAGGCAACTCCCCCCCGACCCGGAGGTGACAATCCACCGGTTTCCAGCAGAGAACCATGGCCTCGGACTTGGAGGACAACAACAACAAAAAAATTCTTGGCCCATTGAATTGTAGATCCACGATAACACAGATGATCATGAAGAGATACGAGAGAAAAGACTGAGTTACGATATAAGTGAATCATTAGACAATAATATGATGATTACAGACAAGACATAAAATCTACTTTGTGGTGAGAAACTCAGCAATAAAGCAGTAAAAAGAACCTTCAGTCACAGCACTGGATATCATGGAGTCTAGCCGGCAGTCAGAATGCAAGAGATCACAGGTTACTGCGGAGACAAGGATTTACATAATTCATGCTGTCCGTTGGCTTAATGCTCGTTTTGCTTTCCCCAAATTTTGTGAGACCTTGAGTCTCGCTCCTCGTCTGAAAGCCCGGGACCTGTGCTCACAGGCATTAGACCAACATAATGAACATGGCATTCTTGAATTTAATTTCAGCCGGACGAAAAGCGTAATTTAATTTCTTCAAATTCAGGGGTCGTTTGTGGTAACAAATACAGGAGCATCCATTCAGGGTGAGTCTCTCATCTCTCATGCATTTTCCAGCTTGATAGAGGCTCAGAGACAGAATTATAAGCCCTCTTTGTCTGATTGTAATGAACAATCCCAAATTATAGAAGCTTCCTAATGTCAGTGTCTCTGCCGTTGGTGTGAGAAGATTTCCTTCCTATATTGCAGTGGTGGTCGTGACAGCTGTGTGTGTGTGTGTGTGTGTGTGTGTGTGTGTGTGTGTGTGTGAGGAGAAGGTTGTTTAACACAGAAAGTGAAATGTTGCATGTGTTAGTGCTGCCTCAGCATGTTTTTCTTTTACAGCGTGAGTGTGCGCCGCAGTACGAGCTGTAATCCCAGACAAATAATAAACATCCTCCGTAGTAATTTTCCATCAAACTCCACCTTTTTTTATTAAGTATGTTTCACAAATTAGTTTGTCTGACTTATAAGCTGCTGTTATATTCCAGTATATTCCCAAAAGCACTTGTGTTCTCGCTGACAAACTGCCATGCTGAGAAGGGAATAATCATGTGAGTGATTACAATCGACTACAGCTGGTGACTCCTGTGGACCAACTGAACACGGCCCATTGGATCCACTCAGAGTTTCCAACAAACACTACAATGGAAGAGTCTACGGAGCTCAGCAAAGATCTGAAAAAGTAGCTTGGAGCCAGTTCGAAGCAGATACCAAAGTCAACCATGCAAACGACTCTTTGAAAGTATACAGTGCATGACAGAGTGGTGTCACTGCCACGATCAGGACAAACTATCAGCTGCTGCTGAGAGACGATTGGTCAGGACGGTCAGGAGTCTGCAATGAGTTAGAAGCTGCTGGAACCCAGGCGTCCACAGTCAAGCGTGTGAGAAAGGGTTAACGCAGAATAAGATGATCTCATATAAAATGCAGCCTCCATCATTCCTCCATCACAGTCTTATATATGGTCTTTATAATTCCCTTGTGATGGTCACCGACTTCATTAACCTCAACCGCCGTGAATTTCCCACTGTAAAATTCATCAAACTTATCAATGATTTATGCGTGTATTGTACTTCTCCCTCCTGTGCACCACAAACACACCCAAAATTAAAGCAGCAAAGGAAAGACCACAACTTCCTACTTTTCTCAGCGCTGCAATTTGTCAGGTGCCGAGAACAGACGGGCTTTTGGAAATGTACCGGCATGCAGAACTCCAAATAACTCTGGCAGAACAGCTCTCCAGAAACGAGTGCAGCGCCGCTATCATCCGAGGAAGATGAAGTGTTTCATTAAATATAAAGATGAACGTGTGAAATATTGGAACAATAAAAGATGTGAATCTGAGTAATGAAAGGTGTGCTGAGCTCCTGCATCTAAACTGTTAGATTTTAATTTTACACAAGAGCAAATTCCTGCTGTTCTACTGAGAAGTAATGCGATTAGTCTAAGATGATATCCTTTTAGATTCATTTGACATTTAAACCTGCAGCGTGGAGGTTTTGTTCTTGCAGTGAGAACATTTACACAAACACCTGATGTTGACGTGTTGATCAGTTTCTTTCTTTTTCTCTGACCACACAGTTAATTATCCGTAGCATCAGAATATCTTTGCTGCTGTCACTTCCTCCTTTGCCATGATGTCAGCTAAGGTTAAACTAACCGCTGCTGTACAACGCATTGCTAATCAGCCTTGTGTTTGGCATGTGCTCGCATGTGACTGATGTGTATTTATGTGTGAACGTACTGCACTGTCTTGACATCTGTGCAAACGCTTTTGTCCTGTAGCTCCACTTCTCTGTCGGTCCAAACAAACGACCTTCGCGCCGTTATCGTTGAAGTAAAGGGAGGTATTTCGTGCCATTCGTTGTTGTGCTTTTCCAGGTTTCTGATTGGCTAACATGGCTTTATGCTTCTCGTTACACTGCCCCCTACAGGTTGGGCAGCTCATAGCAGCTCTCAACAACGTGTTTGTGTAAACGAAGATTTTTTTGAAAATGATCTAGTGAGAACGATGTTATTTTTGAAAATGTAGATCCGTTTTTGTGAACACTGCCTATGTGTGAACGTGGCCTTAGAGACAGACAACCACATTCACACCTACGGACAATTTAGAATTAACCTCAACATGTTTCTGGACTGTGTGGGAGGAAGCCAGAGAACCCGGAGAGAACCCACGCTGCACGGGGAGAACATGGAGACTCCACACAGAAAGAACCAGGACATGAACTGGCGACCTTCTAGCTGTGAGGTGACGGTGCTAACCACTGAGCCACCGTGCTGCCTAGAAATGTCTTTCAATTTCTCAGCTCAAAATCCTACAAAGATGATTTCGTTTACCGTAATGTCGCTGTATGGTTTTAGTAAATGGGTCGACCAAACAGCAACTGATGCAGATGTGAACGTGTGAGACTTTTTAATACTTTCAGCTTTCTCTCGGAACAATTATTTTACGAGGATAAAATGACCAAATTCTCAGTACAGCTGTTTTTAACTCATGCATGTGGTGAGTCAGTCATAGTTGGTGTTACAAAATCAGTAAGTCAGAGAAGCAGAGCAACAGCTTGAACATGGCAGGACTTTGAAGCACAGAGAGCAGGAGAGAAGTCACCTGGTTCCTCAGTTCCTACTTAGAAAGGGAAAGTTGTGATTGGCTTGTGAAGCTGGTGCCTGGTTGAGGGCGGATTAGAGGAACTGGGGCAGTCGCGAGTGTCTTAATATTCTCACAGCTTTTATTTTGCATGTGCATGTTTTTAACACACAAAACATAATAAAATGAGTTTCCACCATATGGGACCTTTCCAGTGATAAGGCTCACAGATGTACTTCTGTTGAATACAGTTTAAGTGTTTTACAATAAAAACACATTTTTGCAAAAGTGGCACTTTAAAAAAAAAAGAATGTTGTGAACATATTCTTCTTTTTAACGCTGTAGGCTATTTTCTATAGTGTTAAGACAACATAGGAGAGCTCTAACACTTGTTAGCTGCATCAGTTCCTTGTTCACTGGAATAAACTCCATAAATCAAAATGCCATTCTGGCCCAACTATATTGATTATTAAAATGTGTATATTTAAAAGGAATTGGACATTGATGACAAGTCTACATAAGAAAGTTGTATAATAACTTGTCTTTAGTGGATGTTGTCGAGTAACAGCAGATGATTATGTAAATGTAAATAAGAGTCTAATTCATTAGAGACTCTGCAGCCTTGTAGCATCCTCACAATACTGTAGATGATTATTTTTCAGCCTTACAATATGCTCAGTTAAAGCAGCTCGAGATGCCATCAGTGTCTGCGAGAGAAACATTTTCAATTATAGTCCAAACCTCTACCTTAGAAATGGACTTTTAGAGGCAATTAGAGAGACGGCGGCTACGTTTGTTGTAAACATGTCGGCTTCACTGCTAGAAAATGTCTTGTCAACACCTCATTGGGCACTTTTGGGATACGAAGAAGAAACTTCTGAGATTTACCAAGTTTGTTCGGCTCTGAAATACAGCATCTGTTGCTGTAGCCGTCTAGTTACATCAGCCGCTCTGCAGGTTGGCAGCTACACGGACGCTTGAGGAGAGACAACAGCCTACAGCACTCAGGTTTAGTGTGAAGAGATTGTGAGCGCGAGCTGTCCATCCTCGCTGCAGCAGTGTTTGAGCTGCAGCAGCCAGAAGGAGGACGTTAGAAAGATGTTTTTCAAGTAGAGGCAACTCCACTCAGCACCAAATACGTGAGACCTGAACTGAACATTATCACTGAGAGGATTTACTTTCCCCAAATACCTCTACAGTATGTTTGATCTTCTTTGTGTCGTGCTGAAAGCTTGTTGTAGAAAAACACCAGGGCCATTTCTTACGTCTTCTTAGGGATGTTGAAAACCACATAGCCTTGTTAAAAAAAATAAAAAATCATCTACAATAAGCTGCTTTTCCTAGAGTGTGTGTACTATGGAAGCAAGGTGGGGACTTACAATTCAGTTGCCCAGCAACACAAGCAGCAGTTATTGTGCTCTTTTTTGCGATGATGGTTGGTGTCGTCGGTATTAAAGGTGCAAAAACGGGTCAGTGAGTCACGGACCAAACACTCCATTTTCCATGCACTTTGATTCCACTTCAAATCTGAAAGCGTGTCAGGAAATCCAGTCCTGGAAGTCAAGTGTGTTCTTTGTTCAGTGTTGTGTAACCAACAAAGTGGATCGGTCAGGGTTTTTTTTAACACCTTACTTGAGCTGTCACACTTCTGCTACACAGCTAGAGCTGAATGCACAGTCATGGTGTTGCAGAACGTGTTACAGCCAAATGCAGTATCACAGTACCTGCATAGACGCTACTCTACACCTACAGGCAGGGCTGAATAAAAAATGTATAAGCTGTGCACATCTTTCAAAAGTTTAGCAGCAGATCTATTTTTCTTTTGCTGCCTATAAAAAATAAAAAGCACCCACAATTTTAAGTTTAATGGCACGAGACAGATGTTTGAGACCATGCGAGCAGGAGGACACGTGTACTAATCCCATCTCCTGACAACATGTGACACAATGACATTATTATTCATGTTGGTGCAAATGTAATGAACCAAGAAGCTGTTCGCACTCGCACCAAACATGAATTTTGAATACTGGCACCATTGAGCCAATCCTTTTGTTTCTACTTTTAATCGACACAAAACTTTTACATGACAGGAAGCAACGTGAGTCATGTCACGCCACCAAACGTGGTGCATTCAAATACGTTAATTCAACCGATGCCACATTTCACAGAGCATCAAGTGAAATGGCAGAGACCCATGTGTTAGCGTCTTCCTCTCTCTGTTCCTCTCATGTGCAGGATGGATGCTCAGACGAAACAGTTCCAGCTCAGGTCCACTCCGTCTTTTCTTTTCCCAGAGGACCGTGTGGATCGAGCAGCTGTCTGATGGGGAGCAGGTGATGAACCTGGAGGGCTGCTGAGGTTGGTGTTTCACCTGCAACGCTGGAGGGGTGGTTGGTTGGACAGAAGGGGGGATGGATAGAGGTGGATGGCTGTTCAATAGCGGGTAGGGATGGATGGCTGGGAGACGGCGGCTGATCTGTGTCAGTCGTGGACTGTTGACTGGGTGATAATGGCAGGTCAAAGACAGGGGGCTCACGAGCTGATGGCTTGGCAAATATAAGGCGACTCTGCTATAGGAAGAGGGGGCAGATGCTGCTGGCTCAGCAGTAGTGGCTCTCCTTTGTGTATTGGAAGAAACCTCTCTGTTTGAACTAAATGGAGAGAGGATCTACATCACAGCCATGAA
>NW_007579079.1:41821-61987 GCF_000690725.1 Stegastes partitus | reverse complement strand
ACTGTTTTGTGTGGGGACATTACAGGACTTATTAATAAAGCTGACAGAATGACATCTTTCTGTAGTGGTTTGGGTTTTGCTGCTGCACGTAGATTGATTCATTCATTAAGTAGGTGTCTTTGGGAATGTGATGGCTTTAATAATAATTGTTTGATTTACTCTGTTATCTGAGGCTACTCTCCCACCGTCTGTCACCTTCTTTCTGTTTGTGGGTAGGTAGACATACACCACACACAGCTGAGTATTCATAACTTTAGAGGACGTCACATTGACTTCATTTATATCCTTGACTTACTGCTGCATGTCTGATCTTTACATGTTACCTTAAATGTAATTAGTGACATTATAGGGACCTGCTTTTTGGTCCCCTTAAAGACGATGCGACTGTAAACAGACTGAGGTCCCCACAACATGAGTAACACCTGCGCCACACACACACAAACACACACACTTGACAAGCTGCACTTTGTGTTTATTGCACTCGCCTGAGCACTTGTGACAAACAGATGTCAGAGACAATGACAGACCAATCAATACAAGTCTGAGAGCTGAACTGTGGAATTCATTCGAGTGAATTGGGCTCTCGTATCTAACTCCCACCTCGTCCTTCCCCGCAGACACAACCGCCAAACAACAGCGCCGAGGCACACAAGATCTTTTTGATTCCTGTTTTAAACAAAGAGGATGTTGCTACAGACACAAACAGCAAAAAGCTCTGTTGCAAAAACACTCATGTTTTCAGACATCTGAGTGCGAGTCTGCGGGAGCACGTATGAGGGTTTTGCACCTTGTATAATAAGCTCTCGCCCAAGGATACTATTAAGTGGTGTGGCTTTGATACGAAAGCACCCACTGAAGTCCTCGCTCTCCTGCTATCACACTGACTTTGTGGTTACCCATTTCCCCATGGAGACTTCAACCCACTGCAGCCCAACAGCTCATTATCTGTTGTGTAACGCAGTCGTCTTGGTGGCAGCGACTATACTTGGAAAGGGGCTTTTGTGTGCATGTGAATGAATTTGCACAATCCAGATCATGCAGGCCTGTGATTAGACTTTTCCTCCAACAACACTGTTAAAAATTAAACGCCCCAGAATGTGAGCTGCACTATATACTGTAAAAATAAGAAGAAATATCAATATGCTCAAATATCCATACTTTTTTTTCCCCCACCTACACCACAAACCATCTGAGCAGCGAGTGCTTTATATTCCCAAGTCGTGCCGCTGCAGAGGCCAGACATTTATATTGCTGCTTTTTAAACATTCTATTCCAACGCTCATTGTGCTGCACATCAGCGAGATGAATACTGTGGGTGTTAGATCACAGTCCAGAAAGGCCACAACAGATATTGCTTACTATGTCGCACACACACACACACACATACACACACACACACACACACACACACACTCAATGAATAGAAATGGCCAAATCAAATGTGTTTGTAGTCATTCTCCAGGCGTCTTTGTCACCTCGCCATCCACGCCAGAACGCAGGTGCTGTCTGCGTGGAAATGAAACGGCCAGATACGGGCTAACCAGATGTTAATCTGAGATCTCCTGTTTATCTGCAAACACTCTGTATAATATAAGTTAATCAACAATTATCTCCTTTCTGGTGCTGTTGCCACAGTGGCATTGTCTGTCTCGCTGTCGTCACCTCACGTAGCGGCTCACAGTAGAAACTACAGTCGGGTGATTTTTCTTGTTGTGATCTGATGAAAAGATAATCTGCTGCGAAAATGAGTGTGACGTTGCTAAAAACAACAGCGCCTTGTTGTTTAATTCTTTTCCCACATTATTACTAAAGCAAACACATTACCGGTGACACACATTCTAATTTTAGATTTTGTTTCCCAAATTGCAGCAGCGTCTACTGTTGAGTGTCTGCGATCAAAATGAGGAAACAAGACCATCTCAGTCTGGCAAGCCAAAGCCTTTGAGGATTCCTCTAATAAGGAGGCTCTTTTAGACTAGATTTATGATACAGTTATTACCACAAAGATCTCTGCCTTTATTTATTTAGTTATTTTTTCCTCTCAAAGCTTATCATTTTTCCTTTGTGCAGATTAAATGCAATCTCTTCTCCTCCCGTGGGTTCATGCAGCCAAGTCTCACAGTAATTTGTGAAAAGGTACGTAGCATGACTCTAGTATTCATGTTGGCAGTCGTAAAGAACCAGAATGTCATTTGCGTCAATACAGATTTGAAATCATTACATTATTCAACGCTGATTCGAGCTGCTGTGACAAAATGGCTCGTGTTCGGTTTCCTCTACCAGACAGCGAGGTGGTAGAGCAGGTGTTAGTTTGGGGGTTTTATTGTCAGGAGGTCGCTAAAGCTGGTAAATTATTGCTCCACTAACTCTAACCACAATCATTGCCTTGCTAGCTAGTGCATGGAGAAAAAAATCCCTAGAAGACATTGAATTGCATCCTTCCTCCAGGACAAAATGCTGATTTACAGTGACAGCAGCACACCCGGGCAGAGGTAGAGGTTGGAGAATGGGGATTAATCTGGCAACCAAAATCTGGCACAGTTCTTTTCACGTTGTCCATGTGAAAAGGCCCTGCAGTGCATTCTGGTAGCGCTGCATCTCACTGCATTGCTCCTCATTTGCATCAAGCTGAGGTCTTGGCTATCCATCCATTATCTATACACCGCTTAATCCTCATGAGGGTCGTGGGGGCGAACCGGCGACCTTCTAGCTGTGAGGCAACGATGCTACGAGCCACCTTTCAGCCCCGTTCTGAAGAACAACTCCACTTAAAGTTCCACCCTGCAAGCTGACACGATTGGTTCTTTTGGTTTGTTACACATAAAACCCTGGATGTCTGAATCTGAGTGTGAGACCATCGTCCATGGTGACTTCACTCATGATCTGTCTTCTATCATAGAAAAAAACATCATATGAACATATTAAAACGCTAAAGGAGAGGAGGTCTTTAATAAAACTCTTTGGTACATCCAGTTCTGAACAAGCAGTGTTTCTATTTCTGCCACAATCATCAGCGGATTCAGATTCAGCCAAATGCCTGCAACCTGCACTTCATTAAGCCTGCTATGATTTTAACTTCTTATTACAAACTATCCCCCTGAAGAGCTCAAATCTCAGCTGATTCTCTTACAGAGACATGACTATGTGTGGTGTAGAGACATATGCGTGGTTTTTCTTTTATAATTGTGCAGATTCAGGGTGTGACGTTCACCTTCTCGGGTGAGTTTCAGTGTAAAGTTTTAAATACTTTTATTAATTAAAGTGGGAAGCTGGAGAATTTAAACAGCAGATCTCTCTGGGTTGTGGGTGACAAGCAGCCTACAGTTAAATACACTTCGTATAGAATAGAATAGAATAGAATAGAAAAATACTTTATTCATCCCAGTCTGGGAAATTACTGTGGTACAGCAGCAAGAGAAAAAAACACACTTCGTCCATTCTCTGCAGCACAGGTTATTCAGAGACTATCACACTCACACCTCTACCTCTGTGAACAACGACAGGTAGGAACAATATTACTCTTAGCCAAGTGGGCAGCTTGTAGATTACTTCAATGTCACACATATAAATATGCATATACGATAATGAAGTATTGCCAGTGATAATGAAAAGAAAAAAACAGTGTAGTTATAATTGTGCAAAGTCCTAAAATATTAATTTAACTTCTGCAGTTGTTTCAAGCTAATTAATGTTGATTGTCAAGATAATCTAAAGCGTAAAGTCACACAGCCAAGCCACATGCAAAACACGAAACAACACAACAAAAGGAACACGAGGTGGATAGGAAAAGAGAGTACAGCACATATTGAGCTTTCTTCACACGCAGAATATTTATAGCCAAGTCTTTTAATATGTTTGCAAGACTCGTATTGCATGCAGCGTAATATTTACTTAGAAGGGTTTTCACTGTAATTGCATAGATGACCACTGATATCCGCACAGTAACCTGATACACACACAGGTATGTAAACAGGTAAGCAAACTACTGAGATCAAAAGTATGATAGAAGAAGAAAACACTGCTGAATGTGCAGCTGAACAACTGTGTCAGCAGTTCCTTCAAGTTAAAGGAAATCTCGACTTCTGGTTGTCGTTGTTGGGATGTGTGTGTGTGTGTGTGTGTGTGTGTGTGTGGAGATTTTATATCAGTTTAAAACAAACAGGTTTCAAGTGAAAATTGCTTACAAACTGAGAGCTGTAGTATCGATCTCGAACCCCTTAAACTCTGTTATTTTTCCCTGGAGACAAATTGTGTAGCTGGTAAACCTTCTCAAGTCCCCGGTCTGCTTCACTTTGGCTTCTGTGACAAGCAAAGAGAACAGGCACTCGTGTTTATCCCCACTTGTGGTCTGCAGGCGTGCTTACATGAAATACAGCAATAGCAACAACTGGAGGGCGAGTCGTACGCCCACAAATCTCACTCGGAGCCAGTGGTTTATCACCCTTATGTGCTTTTTCTGGTATTAAACGCTGTGCTCTGAATGAAATTAAAGTTTCTGATCCGTCACACACGAGAGTCCCCACGAGAGCGACATTGATATTTCATCTTTATAGTCGTGTTTTGTACTGAATTACACTCTCACGGTTCCATCTCACTGCATTCTGCACAGACCGACCACCCGGCGGTTATCTCCTCTCACCAGACTGCACAGTAAAGACGCTTGGTGTACGTGTGTTTGTGCCGGCGCAGTCAGCAGTGCCCCCCGTCAGCCCCCTACATTAATCTTAATTAACCCCCCACAGCTGAGGAGCGCCGGGGAGACGGATCGTTATGGGATGGGTGACACTGACATCTCTGTAGGAGGTGAAGAACACCGGGACAGAAGCTGAAGTGTGATGTAACAAAAGGAGCGGAGAGAAAATGTCACGAAATCTCCCTGAAGCAGAGATTATAGGAACACCTGCAGCATCAGGGCAGTTTGCAGCTCCGGCTGGAGGGAGGCAGGTTTGAGACCAGAATAATTTTGTCTATTTTTTACAACATGACTAAAGCCACGGATATTCCTGGCGTCCCTAGCTGTGTTCTGAAGGTTTTTTCTCGGAGACTTAACAAATTGCTCAGTGAATCAAACTGCATCCTTACCAAACATAATACATAAATGTAAGAAGCTGTGCAGGCGAGGAGTCGAACGGCCTTCCTCATTCACTCCTCTTCACTTCATTAGGGTTGAACAAAATGACTGATGTGTTCCTGTTTTATTCTCATCATGCTGTCTTCTCATCAGTGTTTTTAGGTTTTTTTTTAGACACTATCGGTGGGTGAATGTGACACTTTATAAAGCATTTTTAAAGTACAATCAAAGAGGTTTATTTTGGGAAAAGACCTCCACAATGACAGTTTTGTTGCCTCTTCATAGAAACATCTTTCCTGATTGTGGTAAACATGGTGTCACGGTACTGTGTCCACTACTTGTGTGGATTCTCAGTCATTCGGGTCACGGTAATCCCAATAGCTTCATTAGAAGGCAGCCGGACTTTTCTTTTTTGGTTCTTGAAGACCTTTCACTTCTCATCCAAGATGCTTCTTCAGTTCTGATGAGGACTTATCACCTCCAAATCGCCTGGTCAGTGGCCCATGAAAGACCAAAGAGTCCTGAGGTGTGAAAAGTTGCAGTGGTGAGGGATGACCTGAGGTGTTAATGGTGGTGAATCCCTCCGGGGAAGGATCCCAAAACTACATCGTAAGTACCCGATTAGTGGTGCCACAGACCCTCTCCTCTGGTTAAAGATAGCTTCCTTGGCTCCTCTCAGACCATCTGTCTTCTCTGTCCAGGATGTCTCCAGGGCACCTTCCTATCTCCTACTGGGAGGAGACCCTTGGATAGGCCCAGAAATTGCCAGAGTAATCACATATATGTCCTGGGAATGTGTTTGGATCTTCCCAGGAGCAACTGGAAAAAGTTGCTTTGCTTTGTGCTGACATGATCCGACTTTGGACGAGCAGAAGAAAATGGAAGTATGTAGATTCTACACACTGGTGCACTGGTAAAGATTAAAGCATGTTTAAGTTGCTCCCCTACAGAGACTTTTCCTTCCAGACTTCCAGCATTACTTCTGTTTGGTAAGTGCTGAAGGCTCCAAGTCTGATGATGTATTTGGAGGATAATGATGAATGCAGTCACAAAAAGACAATGTTGTATGAAGCAAGTACTTACATTTTAGATTTTTTATTTACGTACATTTTGCTGATAATTTAATGCAGGTTAACAGGGATCTGACCAATCTAAACACTTCTTCTACTACATTATTACATACATCATTTGGTATTGCCTCTCTGTTCCTTGCTTTTCTCAACTAAATAAGGAATAATCAAATCATATCTTTATTTTTTTTTCTTTTTCTTTACATTAGACATTTTTGTCTTTCAAGCCCATCTTATTCAAATGCTTCTTGTTTTGATATGTAGCTTAGCAAAGATTCAATCAGGAAGAACGTCTCGTGCTCTCCTTGGGTCTCTGTCTCTGCACCGAACTCATCACATTAGCTGCTCCTCCTTCGGTTAAACCAATCAGATTTGGCCACAGCGTCCATCTGTCAGCCAGTCATTTTGCTGCTGTCATTGCTTAAACGGTTCCTTCTTTCTGCTCCGGTCAGCTGTCATTTCAGCGGCTGATCGATGCCGCCCTCCTCCATGAAATTCACCTCCATGTTTTCATCAGGGTTAGTGGGTTCGTGGGTCTGAGGCTGACGGCTGACCTGCTCTTCATCACATCCATCTAGATCTTTAGCGTCATTCTTCACCTCTGCGCCGAGGGATATACCTCTAAAGCTCTAAACAACAAAGACTCCCCACGGACTCGTCCTTATTGTGAACACTTTTTTTCTTTTTGCCTCTAAAGCCTGAGGCTTCAGTTCAGCCTTCATCATTCTAACAATGGCTTCCTCAGGCATCCATCGCTGAACTTATTCTAACATTTATTCAACCTCATCTAGTATAAATCAAGCAGGTCCAGATGGATCCAGCTGAGTTCAAATATTCAGTAAACTTCATCCTGGTATTGCATCTTTTACAATAGCTGCATTTTTTATTTTTTTAAAGCATTAAACCTTCAACCAGTTTAACCAGCAGTACAGGCTTGGCCATTAGTTTTTATGTTACATTCAGATAGAATCACGTTAATTCATCCAAACTGTGTGAAATGCTAATACGCTAAACTTGTTATTCATTTAATTCTATCTTTATGTGTAAAAGGTTCCTCTGACTGCCTGATAAGAACCTGTGCAAGACTGCCAAGTCATTATTCTAACGGCCAAATTCTTTATCAGGCTCCAAATGATCCTCCCCTGCTTTCCACGCTCGTATTCAGCTCGAGTAATTTCATGCATTTGTGTGCATTCGTAGGTGTTCGTTGTGTACATGGCACGAGCTCATTTCGCTCAGTAGTTCATAATGTTGGATTTTTTTTTATTTTTTTTTTGCAGGGCTCAGTTGAATAAACAGGAGAAGAAAGACTCCAGTCTACTGTGAAACCAGAAATATTGCCTTTGAGCTCGGCCATCTATCAAGAAGCAGCGACTGCAGCAACGACGAGGAACGCGTGACGCAGCGCTAACGACGGAGACCAGAGTCGCCCAAATGAAAACAGAAAACTATTGCAATTAATTGGACTCACGTATTCACCGAGGCCTGAAAAACGCTGATATGTAATTCTCTTTATTGTCTCAGACGAGCTTTCTAACAGTTACGGTCTGTTTCCATGGCGATATTTTAAACACTTTTTCAGGAGATTCACATTTTTCTAGCTTCTCACCATGACTGTCCTTCTGAGCTTTCACCGCACCAGCCGTAACATTTACTTTTTAGGATTTCTTGAGGCACAAAATCCCACAATCAGTGTGGAAGTTTAACGTATATGCAACAGCATAGTTACAGATGAAACATCAATCTAAAAGCAACCGTTTTATATTCCGCAAAGGCTCCTGTCGCTGATAAACTGCTGATGAGGAAAGTGCAACCTCAGTAGAAAGTATTCAGGTACGTTCAGCACGTTTGGGAGGAGAGGTGTGATTCATTTGTCGAGTCTTTACGATGCAAGATAAGAGCACAACCTGCCTATATATAGATTCATCACATGGAACTTTAAGCATTTTTATTTGCTGATGTTGTGGAATCATCTATTTCTAAGCTTTTTTTTTCTTCCTAACACGACTTGCTGTCATATTTTGGACGAGGAGTATTTTTTTATGGCCTTGCATCTTTTAAACATGTGGGGAATTGGTTTGAGAAGAGAAACTGCTCAACAACCATCTGTTCCTAAGATACAGGATTTATTTTGCACTTTTCCGTATCACAAAAAAAAGAGAAGAAAAATCCATTTAATAGTCACACATTACAATGAGCAAAGCACACGCAAATTATCCACACAAAAAGAAAAAAGCAAAGCCGATTGGACGGGTTTTTAAGAATATAATATAATACAAATGTTAAAAAATTAAAGTTTTCGAAGACTTAGTTAAGGTTTAGCAATGAAACTCTGATTAACACCAAGAAACTGTTTTTTAAGCACCTTTAGCGAAACAAGTCAAGGGTGAGCCTTAAAATGACTTACAACACCCCTGTAATTGTGTTGTTCCATTAGGAGAGATTGCTATGGTAATATGGCCCATTAATACAACAATGTCACCCATAACTAGATTACTGTCATGATTACTGTCACGTAACAAAAGCCATATGTCCCCGCTCCATGTGCTGCTGGGCTCAGGAGAAGCAGGCAGCGATTAGCATAAGAGATGCTACAGCATGAGGTCGCGCTTCACGAGGAGACTCTTAATGAGAGGAAAAGAAGCCGAATAAAGACGCCTATTGTCCATAAATAGCTAAACAGATCTCTTTAGATTGGCCACACGCTTCTCCTTAGCAAGAATGTCGCTTCACATAAAGCTGAAGAGCAATCATGTGTCTGAACGGGGGCTAACTAAAAATAAACTAAATGAATAAACAGAAGAGTGAGATAAAGTAGAACCAGGAAGTGCTACTGAGGTGAAAGGGGGAAAAAATCACTTAGAGAACATTTCCTACTTTTGAATTTGCAGCAGCTTTATACCCTCAGTATTGTTCAGGTGATAGACTACGACTAAAGATTAAAAAAGCCGTGCAACAAAATCTAAAACTTTTGCAGATTGCTGAAGTCCCACAGCACAAGCGTTGTGCTGCAGTTCTGCTGGCAAAGCATGAGCTGCTTTCTGAAGCACGTGCCAGCAGCAGAAGCACCATTAGATGCATACGTGGTGCTTGAGTGCTATTGAATCCTGCCCTTCTGCTGGCTGAGCTGACCTCTGACCTGCCCGAACACAGGAGGCAGGAAGAAAATTCACCCTCAGTGGACAAACTCAAAGCCTTCCTCTGTCTAGGTTTTGTATTGTTTTTTCGCTCCTCAGAGACATTTCCATTTTCCTCCCTGCTGCTCTCCATCCAGCTCTCGGGTCCACTGCACCAATAACGCCCCGCCCAGTAAGCAGGAATACGCAGCTAACTGGTTTTGCAGTGAAGGAAAACTCTTAAAAAGACTGAATGGACTCTTTGTGGAGGCGCTTTCAGCTCTCTGAATAGACGCCGCCGTCAAGAGTCATTGATCAGCTGAGCACAAATATTGACATGAACCTAATCACGCTCTCATCCATGCAAGAAATTTACAAGCAAATGCTAAATAACGTCTCGAATGAAAAGATTTGCAGCTGCGGCGTCCATTACTGCAATTACAGTGCAGCCGTAACCATGGCAACATAAGCAAATCCAGCACTCGAATCACAAATCAAAACCCTTTGGTCCTCTGGGTGACATTAAGGTCAATATCGGACAAATAAATGCTGTCTGCTTGACCTCTTCGGTGCACGACGGCAACATGATTGGATGTGAGAGAGAGACGCAGAAGCGAAGAGTCCGAAAAAAAACAAAAAATCAAAGAGCAGAACTGAGGATTAAGCAAAGCTGTTTAACCTATCATAGCCTGTTGTGCTGACAATGAGAGTCTCCCAAAAGATTAAATAGAATTTGGAAACAAAGACTTGAAACTGACCACGGGAATAATTCAGTGTTGTTATGTAACTATTGCATCGACCAGCAGGTAACAGAACATCATTATATTTTAAGCAGGAACCGGTCGTCTGTCTCTTTGAAAGGATGGAGGGAACTCTTGGCCTGAAGCCATCCAGCACGCATACCTCTACTGTCAGCATCCGCCAAGGAAGATGAAAGATGAAACCACGACTTGCTTTTTTTTTTTTTTCTATGTCAATCTTCTGCCGAAAAATCCTATCTGCCATTTTCCGAGGATGTGACTGCAGATTGGATGCCTCAGTTCTGCGAAAACATTTAGAAGAACTGAAGAAATGGGCAGGAAAAGAAAAGAGAGGGGATAAAGGAAAGGAGAGCGAACAGTTACCATGGTGGCATTTCAAGAGGTGGAGTAGAGATGTTTCCTCCTCTTGCAGACACTTTTCCTCAGTACTCAGATAGTGCGAGAGTGAAGTGTCATCAACAGTGGGGCTTGGATTTGGATAAAGTAATTAGTTTTTGGGGCTCCGCTGACAGACCGACTCTGTGTTCACGACCACAAACAGACAGACGGTGGCAGAGAAGCAGAACCGAACATAAAATGGGAGAAAAACAAAACAATTATTAAAGGCCCCATATGGTGAAAATCAATTTCTATTGTGTTCTGTGGTTGTTATGAACATCGAGGTGTGAAGTAAAAGCTGTTAAGACATGAAGAGGTTTATGTCTGCTGTTTCTCAAGCCTCCACACAGCTCGATAGACTCACGGATTTACTGAACTGCCAGGTCCGGACCTGATAGTCATCTAGTTTAAACTTTGTCTAATCCCGACACCTCACAGACTGAGCAGCTGCCTCTCAGTCCACCAGGTTGATTTACTTTCTAGAGATGCGTCTCTTAACTCTACAATACTTCAGCATCGAGCAAAGCAAACGTTCTGCTGTTGGCTGCAAGAGCGACCACAAAAGTCTTCATGCACTCCCAACATCTGAGAGAACTGAAGGTCCAGTGGATCACCAGAATAGGAAAGTCATTAGTGCTAGCATGCTATGTGGCTAACATTACCATTAGCTTTATCATACAAGTCGGAGATTTGTGGAAACTGTAACGCTAGCATGGTGGTGGAAACTTTTACACCAGTTTGAGATAAATAAACACACCATTTGTGTTCTTAGGTCAGCTTTTAGGTTTTGTTTCAGTGCAACTTAAACTCGTCTGTTTGCTTCTCTCCTGCTCTCTGTGCTCACACATCCTGCATTTTAATACAACCAAATTCACAATTAGGCTTTTCTCATTTACATATTTGTCTGTTTCTATTGTCAGATAACAGAATGCGTATGAAATAATAGCTGAAACACAACCCATTAATACTAGATGTGAACCAGCAGTCACTTCAGAGCCACGTCCAGGCCGCTGCTCTGCATCGCTAAGATACCGACTTTATAACGGCAATGATGTCTCTTAAACTCACCAGTCATCGACCATCCATCTATACACCGCTCAGTCCTCACTAGGGGGGCTGGAGTCTATCCCAGCTGACTCAGGGCGAAGACACCTGGACAGGTAACCAGTCTATCACAGGGCTACACTTAGAGACAGACAACCAAGCACACTCACATTCACACCTACGGACTATTTACAATCACCAATTAACCTCAACATGTTTCTGGACTGTGGGAGGAAGCCGGAGAACCCGGAGAGAACCCACGCTGCACGGGGAGAACATGGAGACTCCCTCACATGAGCTAAAAACAACGGCTGTGCTGTGAATTCTGTGGTATTTCCATGTAAACTTGTTGCTCGGAGAGAAAGTTAAAAGCAACAGAAAGTCCAAGTCACACACACTCATTCACATCTACATCAGCTGCTGTCTGATCAGCTGTTTGCTCAGCGCTGTTCTTCCTGTAGGGGGCTTGAACAGCTGCATTTAAATCAGGCCCGAAACCAGGGTTCATACAGGCACGGTGAAAGAACCATCTTTGTGGTGCTTTGAGATGAAAAATTTAAAAACAGATACTGTGGACATGTGAGACTTCGGTTCCCTTCGTAATGAATTCATCTAATTGCAGCAGTGAAATGTAGTGTCAGAGGACCAAAGAAAAACACCAGAGATGCACAAGTCCCTCCAATTAATTAGCACTAGTGGGTCATGCAAATGTCATCAGTGTTGTGGGACACACCCCTCCTACTCCCACACACACCCAGACAAGGACAAAAAAGAGCTGAACAGCAGCTGACCATCAAATTATTAAAAATCCTGTTTGGCTTCAGTTGGATTTCAGTATCTTGTCGTAGTCCCACGTGCACGCCAAGGTGAATAACAAGCAACACCAAGGAAATAAACCATAGAGACAACCCCAGTAATTCAAGTGAATGTAATTAATGCTGTAGAACTGCGCCTCAGAGGATGTGGAGCTGCAACCTGAGGTCTGCTTCCGCTTACTGATCAGCCGGTTGTAGCCTGGAGGTGAGATGTGAGCTTGTTACTGGTCTGTCACCAGTTTAAATTATTGGTCCAGCAAGGACAAAGCTCTCCATTTTCTCCCTCGAGCTGAATCCTTGAATTAAAAGGAACAAGGACAGTCAAACCGCTCATTAACACAGGGTGCATTATGGCCCACAAGCTTTTGAGTGAAACAAATGATGTAAAAATAAATAATAACCTGTAGTCTCTCTGTGGCAGCTTGTGTCAGTGTGTTCTTGGGTAAGATACCACATAGCTGCTCAGTCTACCGAGGAGAAGTATGGGCTGACATACAGGTTTGACTCTATAGGTGAAATGTGCAGCAGGGTGATGTATAACCAGGCTGCGCGAGTGGAGATGTCTTAATTCTGAAGGACAGCTCTTTGTGCGCAATCCTCATCTTCACTGGAGGGAAGTTTGACGCACCGTAAAACACTGTGTTCACCCATTGTTCTGTGAAACGTTGCAGCAAGGAAAGTCTCTGAAGTGCTGAGCAGCCTCCTCTCTCTCTCTCTCTCTCTCTCTCTCTCTCTCTCTCTCTCTCTCTCTCTCTCTTTCTCTCTCCAAACCAGAGCGCACAGCGTCCACACCATGCGCAGTAGGCAGTGTAGCGCAGCGCATCCAGCGTGTCACACTGATGAAGTGCCTCTTCTGACCCGGACGATCCGAAACCTCTGCAGAAGCCGCGCACGGGACGCAATGTCTCCAAACACCTGGATGGGTTTCTTGGAAGCGATTTGCTCCTCTTGGTTCTTTTACGCTCCGTCTTAGCGCGTCTTTTGTTGGGTACGCGATGTCCTGGATGTATTTTCTCCGGAGACTGTAAAGTGGAGGGAAGCGCAGCTCGCAGAGACCATGTGGAGAGCGGACACGTCCCTTGGTGGCAGCACTGGAGGCAAAAAGCGACTCTAGTAGGAGAGCATTATTTGCGCTTTCTTGGAGAAAAAGATCCTTCCATGAGGAAACAAAGAGAGAAGAGATGGTAGAGAAGTAAGTGCGGATGATGATGATTAGAAATCTTCTCCATGACTTGTGCTAACCTGTTGTTAAGTTTCCATGGAGTGGAGATGATTAAAAAAATAAAAAAATACATAAAAATAGCGTGAATACTGATTATAATAACAGGTTGGGGGATTTCTAGTGGTATTTGGAACCTTTTCATATCTCTTGCGCGCAATTGTTCATATTTAAACTTACCTTGTCAGACTTTGATGACAGCTTTTATAATAAAAGCACGACAATTTCTATGAATGCAACTGATTTCTATTCAGTAAAACCATTTAAAACAGGCAGAAATAACGAAATATAATGCCCCAGTTATGTAATTGCGCAAAATATCATCGTTCCAAAGACCAATAAAAAAAATAATATTTCTAATTTGCTCTGGATTATTTCAGCTTACTATTGAGTGAGCTATCCTCTCCACAAGTTGTTTACTGTACAGTGCTGGCTGGTAGGTACTCTTGGGGTGGTTATGTAATTACATCCACTGTAGCAAGCTGTCTGGGAAATGGGCTTGTGACAAAGAGTGTTTAATGTTTAATGAGCTTCCATTCATTTGCTGTGTGCATTGGTGCTGTGGGGACAAAAACAATCACGAAGGGAGAGGTGTAGTAGTAGATATATGCTCCACTGATGCTCTCAGGTCTTATGCTATAAGGAATCATGTTTATATACAGTCCAGGCAGACCGATAATGGTGATGTTGTAAAATAACTCCAGGCGACTGGTGGTGGAATGACACCGTTCTGCTCGTTTTTTGTTGAAGAAACATGAAAAAAAAAGAACAATTAGATAAACTTGCTGTATAATAAAGACAGAGAAACACCACGTTATGTTATTTTCTTCATACTAAGTTAATGTTTTTAGGAGTTGTTTAGTTTTTCTTTTGAATTTCAAATCCAGTTCTATATAAACTCTTGTACCAGAACACTGGCATATCTGTGGCCCAATAGCAGCACCTTAAAGGTCCCATATTGTGGCTTTTTTCAGCGAAATGATGAAAGTCTCATATGCTCCCAGACTTTGTCATTCCATTTTCAGCTCAAAACACCTCAGAGGTGGTTCATTTCACCATGACTGTCTAACTGCTGACTTTGTCCTGTTCTAAACGGGTCTGCAGCTTTAAAGTGAGCTGCAGCTCCCTTCAGGAAGAAGACGCTCGGAGTCTGGGATTGACAGAAAGCACTCAAGGCAGCTGACACAGAAAAATGAGTGCGTGAGAGCAGGAGTTCTCTCTGCTTCTAATTTTTTTCCCTGACTAATCATTTTATAAAAAATATCAGCAAAATGACAGCACATGAGGCTGTGATGTCATTAGTTCAGCAGCATCAGCCTGGAAACGGCCGTGACACGATGAACTGGTTCACAGTTAGACTCATTTCAGTCGATGTTTTCATCAAGGTCAGAAGTAAACATCTTTATAATTCAACAGCTTTTTAAACTTAAGAGTAAGTTTTAAAACCACAATTTTTAAAAACAGTATTTTCACCACATGGAGCCTTTAAGAATGCAGCAACAGACATTACAGGATGTATCACTCATGTCTTTGGATGAAGGTAATCCAGTCATGCAATTCACAATTATATATATTTACTATGTATTGGACACATTTATAAAGCAGTGCTGGCCAGCTTAGCTCAAACAGTTATCATTGTATGTTCTCTTTTATAAACTAGGGAAATTATTGTTTTGCATGTCAGGTCAATCCTTCTCCTTCCTCTGCAAACATGCCGACACATCCAGCGTCCATTACGTCCAAACGGGACATTTAGCTTGTTTAGCTGGTCCCAAACTTTCCATCCCCGTGAGGAAATAAACTTGCTAATGTAGCAGCATATGATAAATCACAGGGGCTGAGTTGAAAACAGGTTGGGAATTCAAGCTTAAGTAGTCACGGTGTGAAATCAAAGAAATGAAAAGTGAAATACAATTCACTTCACATTTACTGCAATTTCCCTGAATGTGTGACGAGGTTTGGAAACACGACTACTTGGTAACACCTGTTGGCAGCTGTAACAAATAAAATGAAATGAAATAAAACATTGTATTAATTTCTATTTTGCAGATGGAAGCTTCAATAAAGACTGGTTCTGATTGCATCGCTCCCAGAACACTTGATATGAATTTAATATGAATAACTTAACGGCAGGACGCTGAATAATGAAAACGAATAGCCATTAATAATAAAGTTTAAAGGAAAGTTGCTCTCTTACGGTGACCATTATCTCTCAAATTGTTTGAATCAGTTATGAGAGCAGAAACACGAAGTGAATGAGTCACGCCACAGAAAAATAATGGGCAGCTGTTGTGGGAATTACGTCAAACATTCTCGAATTTGTCTTTTCTAATTTTACGCTGATTATTTCACTTTTGGGCCGTTGGTTCGGCAAACAACATAATGTAAAATTCATTCATCTTTAACTGAATTGATCCTGCATGGTGCATAATGTGGCCTGTTCATGTCTTTGATAGAGGAAACAGTATCACAGACAGAGTGAAGGACTGACAGACTGATTGATTGGTGTTGTTGATTTATTTACTGAGAATACAATACTAGTCAGAGGAAACGTTAAAATGAATCGATCCCCATTAATCACTTTTGTCCTTGCAGTGGCCGCACCTGACCTTCTTGACCCAAAGTCTGCCGCCCACAACTCCAAGCCTCGCCTGTCGTTCTCGGCCAAGCCAGTCGTTCTGAACACGCCGGAGGATGAGTGCGACACCCGGACCACAGTCATGAGGTGGAAAACTGTGTCGGCCATCTTCTTCCTGGTGGTGCTGTACCTCATCATCGGGGCGACGGTGTTCAAAGCTCTGGAGCAGCCTCATGAAAGCTCCCAGAAACTGGCCATTCTTACTGAAAAACTGGAGTTCTTGGCCATGCACGCCTGCGTGAACTCCTCTGAGCTGGAGGATCTGGTCAAGGTAGGCGGAAGCTTCTGCATCCTAATAATGATGCAAATCTTCTCCCTTGTGCAGGACATGATGACTAGATGTACCGTCTGTCTATAGATTTTTATAAAGCCTTTACACAGAGGAGAGGCTGAGGTGGGTAATGCTATTTGACAGCTATACTGTTGACTTAGCACCTTGAGGACTGATGAGCAAACACTGCTGGGGCTTTCACCCGACTAGTTCGCTCATTGGGTGGTCTACGCTTTTTAATTCAAAAAGTTCCATATTTTCCTCATAGTGCTTGAACAGCTCACATCATCCTCCTGTTTAAATTTCAACTTGAAAGTTGGCTCTTGGTTGTTGAAGGTTACTGAAGTTCTTAAAGTTTTGTCACCGAGCAGCAACAGTCATGACTTGAGGCTGAGACCAATGCAGCTTAAAGTGCAGTACCACCGATGGCCACTAGATGCTGGCTTCAGCTGACTCCCCGCAATGAAACTTCGCCATATAAATACTATGTCATTAATTTGGTCGTCGCTCATTAAAATTTCGCCCCATTTTGAAAACTATTGTTACATTAATACAACTTTAAGACTCTGATGTGGCGCTGCCATGACAGCTTTGATTGAGGCCTTGGTTTTTGAACTTATTCAAAAGAGCAGACGTCCACCAAGACCAAGATTCACCAAGAAGGTCAATCAAAGATCTTGACCTGGATCCTCACAATGATGGAATACATTCTTCTCATGCTCCACCACTACCTCAAGTTTCATGAAATTCGATTTGGTAATTTTGGCTTATTTATGACACAAACAAACTACAGTGGAAACAAATCTGAGTATTGAAGAAAACTATCGTCGCATTAATTCAATCTTAAGACTCTGATGTGACGTTTCCATGACAGCTTTTGTTGACTCCTTGGTTTCTGAACTTATTTAGTCTCGGACTGAACTTTTTCTCCAGGATTCTACTGGATGTGTTGTGAAGGAGTTTTACATACGAAGACCCTCACAGGAGGCCATCACGTGATGTTTAGTTTGTATTTGACTATGACACTTGTCTTGTTAGCAGAACGTAGCTAACATTGGCGGAAGCTAAAGATGATGCCAACCACAAACTGGAACTCTGGAGTTCAAAACCACTATGTGGAGTCGCTGTGTTGTCCACATGTAGCAGGGTATCTCACAAAACGAAGATATTTTTCTACGATGTGGCCTGTCATCCACGCGGAGCGCAGATTTACGGCATTAAAAACGATTCTTTCAGAAACGATTTGCGAATCCTCCGTCTATGCGTCTGTATGTGGACGTCAATAACTGGGTTGTAGGTTTCCGAACGTCACTACCTGCGACAAAATACGTTCTTAGGTCACATATGCGACCTGCGTGGACGCCCTCAGACCTGTGTTGTCTCTGGTCCAGGCCCAGATACCGCTTCATGTACAAGAACACAGGCACAGGACGGCATTAAGAACGGTTATTTCATGACATCTAGAGATGGAAACTTACTCTGATTGGATAAGATTTGGGGAACTACTGCCACCTAATGGTTTGGCAGCTTATGAATGTGCTTAACAACACACCTGTGCGGTTAGGTGTGAACGAATTATTTTTCTAGAAACGAGGGAGGATGTTTGGTTTTATAAAAACCCTGCTACGTGTGGACGAGGCCTGAATACGCAGAACTTGGATATGCAGCTGTGAAACAAAACTGTAACAAGAAGCGAACTCGGGAAGAGCAGACTTCCACCAAGGCCGAGGCCCAATTTCCCACTTTTCAAAGAAGATCAATCAAAGAAATTGATCTGGATCCTCACAAAGATGTTCTACATTCTTCTCATGCTCCGCTGCTGCATCAAGTTTCATGAAATTCGATTTGGTAATTTTGGCATATTCTTGCGAACACGAACAAGGACACAAACAAACTGCAACGGAAACAAGACTGAGGATTGAAGAAAAAAATGTTGACAAGATGAATAAACATCAGGACAGGGCTCCCAAAGAACTGGAATCTGAAACGGAATTTAAATAAAAGATCATCAAACTACATGAGTTAAGCCAATTATTCATTTATTTATTCATTTTCAATTGCAAAAGTGTCCTTCACCTTCAGTGTGAGTGTTGAGGGAGCAGCCTTCTAATAAATGACTGACATGGAGTCGGCGGGTGTCGTTCCTTATGGATTAGTCGACTCCACCAGGGTTGATGAAAAGCATGTCCTCCTGGGGAATCTAACTGGCCGGTTGCACTGGACAATGATTACTTCTGCAATTTGGCAGAGCTGAAAGGTCTTTAAATCTTAAGGGAAAACCTGATTTGTCTACCAGTTCTAATTTTAGCCCCTATAGCTGCAGTTTTCTGCGAGTCCAAAAGTAGATCCAACAAAAAAAAGCTGCTTGCAAGAGTCAAAATCAGCAAAGTCGCTGCTATATAGAAGCTATGTGAGCAATCAACCAAACAGGAAATCAAATAAATGCATATTTATCAACCAATATATATGTATTTAGTTAATATTCATGAAATGTATATAGTGAGAATGATCTGTGTGGGTTTTCAGACTGTATGATCTCCAACGCTCAGGGTCCTTATATGTATGATACTCATGTGCAGCTAATGTGAATTAAGCTGAGACTGTATTATTTTCTTCGTTTCTTACAAAGTCAACTGTAAATCTTGGATGTCGATTCTTTTGGAAAACAATTCAAAACGTTCAGCTGTATGTGCAGCGGTGCAGAACTGCTCACTTTTCAGCATTAACTTGGTAGCTAAAGTTAAGATTTTTTAAAAAACGCTCAATTGTTTCTCATCATGACGACAAAACCGCAAACTTGTGGATGCAGTTGATGCTCACTTGTGTAGCAGTGTGAGCAGGGGCGGATCTACCGGGGTGGCATGAGAAGATGCCTTGCCACCCCTAGAAGATGCCTTGCCACCCCGGCTGCCACCCCAGTTCTGAACGATGTAATTCAAAAATATGTGGCCGGTTGGAAAGAGCGAAAGTCCGCATATGACGAATAACGAGCGGAAGTCCGATGTCCGAGTGCTTGTGAATGCACCATGAGGACGTTCTACTACAGACACATACGATCAGGCTGCTCATAGTCCGCCTCCCTTATGTGGACCAGAGTCGGACTTCGGCGCGGCCAGCAAGAAAGTAAGACAGAAGTTAGACTGGGTTAGACCACACGGTAGTAAAACTGTAAGCTATGTAGTAGACGCTAACAGTGTCTAAGTTCACATACAGTGTTTGCTTGTGAGACGAGCCGCGGGTCTTTCTTATTGTCACGTATGTAGCTAGCTAGCATTACAGAAGGATGAGGGTAGGATGGGGGTTACAGGACATTAAAGTGTAACTAAACCTCCAGTCACACCAGGTTTTCATGCAAACTACCTTGTGTTTGCTTAATGCTGGGTTTGGTTTATGTTTAAAAAAAAAAAAAAAATAGTGTCAACGTCACAGTAACACCAGCATTGATGTGTTTCATCATAGTACAGTCATATAGTTTGGTTTATGGCAAAAAAAAACAAAAAACATGTTTAAGTGTTAAGCACCTCTTTAGGTTTTAAATTGTACACTTAAGCTTGTATCATAGTAATGAAGACTGTCAAAGGAAACACAGTAAAGTCAGTGTGAATCTTCTAGGAGACAACAAAGAATGAAGAGGAAGGGTTTCATCACCAGCTTTCTCCAGCTTAAAAAAAAAAGAGAGCAGGGAGAGCATCATGAAGAGGAGGAAGAGCAGGGAGAGCATCATGAAGAGGAGGAAGAGCAGGGAGAGCGTCATGAAGAGGAGGAAGAACAGGGAGAGCATCA
>NW_007579079.1:19904-41257 GCF_000690725.1 Stegastes partitus | reverse complement strand
TAAATTGTCCGTAGGTGTGAATGTGAGTGTGCTTGGTTGTCTGTCTCTAAGTGTAGCCCTGTGATAGACTGGTTACCTGTCCAGGTGAACCTGGACAAATGTAAATTATTTATGCTTAACTGTACATTTCAGCCACACAGAGGACTTGGAATAAGTAATGTTCAGTCAGTGTTCCAGCTCATGGATTCTAATATTGGAGATACAGGGGTCTGGACTAGTCAAAGAGAAATATATATATATGTTTGTGGAGAAGGCTGTTAATTAAATATGAATGAATCTGACATTCAGTCATGTTTGCGGTGGATATGAAGCACGCAGCTGAAGGCTCTCTGAGTCTGAGAAACTGTCATTTGATTCTCACGGTTGTCACATTGAAAGCTTTTTTCGGACCAGGAGTCCACAGCACTCAGAGAAACGTACATGTAGTCTGTGACAATATTAAAACTGATCGACTGTGACGTGGATTTATGATTGAATAACGCTCAGAGACCACCTACTCCATGCAAATGAGATGACTTTTGATGAAGAGGGGCTGGGAGCAGATGGCAGTTATCTGGCTGCTTGAAGATGCTGAGCAGATGTATAAAGGTGATGATGATGCTTTCAGTCCCGAGACCATCAATCTCTCAGACTGTCAGATAATGATCTCTTGTCAGGGAAGAAAATGTGCAGGCTCCACAATCTAAACCCCTCTTTTTTTAATGTATTCACCCTTTAAATATTGCTTTGAACGTATATATACTTTTATCATGAGGACATACTGATACTTAAATATGTGGAAATCAGCAGCAATGAACAAAGCAGCATGCTGTCTGTCAGCTGACTGTTTTGGTTCAGACTGACTTCAGAGTTCAGGAAGAATCAGACGCATTGCCGTTCATTTTTATAAATACATGCATGTGATAAGATTTTTCTCTTACCTAGATAAACCCAGTACAGTGCAGAAATTAGTAAATGGATTTAAAGTTGAATCAACAAATTGAGTATTTCCACACAATACTTGTTAAAGACTATCCTGAAAATACAATAAATGTGGACACACCTGTGATCAGCACAACGTACCACCGAGTTCACCTGTGATTTCCAGTCAGCCTACCTACGTGGTTACGAAATGATCCGTCAGCACCAGAACGTTCTCAGTTTTGGGCCTGTGTCCGCTCCACAGGGAAAAGGAAATGTGATGCAGGAAGGTCGGTCAGCAACTAATCACTTGAAACACAGCTGCAGCAGCAATCAGGAGGTAAAGAAGGAACCGTAGTGCCACTAATCAGAGCTGCAGCTTCCGTCCTCCTCAAGTGACACAATGGACAGACGGGTGAGCGTTCAGATTTAGTATCAGTAGGGGAAAAAAAGAGTTTCCGTGACATCCAGGAGAAACACTCCGGCTGGATCTTCATCACGTTTCTAAAGAACGTGAATGAAAGCCTGATGATTATTGGGGGAATGTTCTTTGGTCAAATGAGACCAAGAAAGATAAATTTGCTGAGACGACCGTCAGTCTGCAGAAGCTCGGCAGACGACAGATATTCCGGCATGACAACGATCCGTCTAAATCACACAAGCGTCTCTAAAGAAGAAAGACAGAGTGAAGACAATCGCCTGACTAGAATCCAACAGAACACCTCGGGGGTATTCAAAGAGAAAGACAGAGCAGCAAAACTTGGCAGGCACACCAAATGTTGAGCAGAAATGTAAGATTTGAATCTGAGTTATGAAATTTCTACTGGGGGCCTGGATTTTTAATGTGGAAGAAAACATGAAGATTTAATACGAGTGCTGCTCAACTTATAATCAACTCATGTAAGGTGCATAGACTGTATAAAGATGGACGTAGCTTCCGTGACGTCACCCGTTTCTGCACTGACAAAATGAAGCCAGGGTTTTGCTACTTCCTGGTTGACATCTTGGATTTTTGGAGCCAGTGACGCAAAAATCGTCGGAGGGGGGCGGAACCATAGGAGCAGCGATTGGTCAGACGGATTGAGGGGCGGGCCCTCTCTGCCCCGCCCACATTTACCGCCTTCTGCTGGCTTCATCTGTATGGTCGCTGCCGACTGTCAATCAAGCCAGCCACGCCCCTTGCCCCGCAAAATGTTGACGATTTTTTAAAAATTCAGTATTGATTTATTTTCAGATTGGCCACCTGATCTCTGGATTTGACCATGAAAACTAATCTGTGATCACTTCTTTTCCAATTCAAGTCTATGGGAGCCAGGGCTTTTTGGAGCCAGCAGCTAGCGGACGTAGTGATATTGCAGGTTTTTGACACTTCCGGGTTGGCTTCATTTTTCAGGGCCGGTTGCATCTTTTATACAGACTATGGTACGGTGACAGAATTTAGAGTTACATGACAATGAAATGACTTGCTTCTGCTGAGCCTGTATGTTGGGATTCACACTGAACTGATGAATAATCTTTGTGCGCTAAATGAAATTAGACCAAAGTTTTTCAGAGAGAGCATCACCTGTTGCTAAACAAAAGTGGGACATTCCCTTCAGTAGGACGCCGCTTACCTTTGCCAACAACTAGGTCTCCTGTACCGTGTGACCCTCCTTCCATAACTACCTCTCAGGTTTCCGTCTCTTAGTTAACTGAGCGGAAAACTGTCCCCGAGAGTCTTTTAAGCCAATTGAACGCTCGTCTTCAGGTGAAATACGACTCGTTCTGTAACTAACGTTTCCACTGAGCTCATTACGGCTGAAAATAACAAACAGTTTGAGTTTCAGAGCCGCGGACTTCAGAACCAAACTGGAAAATTAATTGAATTAATTATCGACTCGAGAATCTCAACGTAGGTGCAATTTGCCTTCGAGGGACATTTAAGCTCCCTTTAATGTTTTACTTTAATGCTAGCAGGCTAATTGTGAAGCAGTTTCCACGGCGTCGGCTCAACATAAATCTCCCTTTTTTTTTATTTTTTTGCGGTTTTACGAGACGTTCAGCCCAACAGCTCTGGCAATCATCCATCAGCGCA
This sequence comes from Stegastes partitus, assembly GCF_000690725.1. Taxonomy (NCBI): domain Eukaryota; kingdom Metazoa; phylum Chordata; class Actinopteri; family Pomacentridae; genus Stegastes; species Stegastes partitus. The sequence goes on along the minus strand of NW_007579079.1, from coordinate 38,283 downwards.
ATGAGTTCAGCAGCCTTTAAAGCAACTATTCCTCCTCTGATGATTTATTGATACGCGGCTTCAACACAGGTGTCCCCCCTTCACTTTGACTTAATTATGTATACAAACACACATACACGCACCTTTGCAGGCTCCCACTGATCAAAAGCCAGTCAGCGGGGGATTGAGCAGAGATGTGCTCTCAAAGGGAGTAATTAAAAAAAGTGAGTGATGTCAAAAAAAAGCTCAGACGATTCAATCTCTCTTGGCTCAGCTTGGAGAGAGCCGCTGTGGTCTTTCACATCATCCCGTCTTATCTTACGGTGCATTCAGCTGAGCGCCAAAGCAGTGAATTAATAAGCACACTTGGCTGGGAAACAAAAGGCCTGCCCGAGCCAAGCCTGTCTGATTGCATGATTTGCTAAACGATGGCTTTTTAGAGGCTCGGTGGACGTAAGGTTTTATCTTGGAAGCCTCTCCTTTGTTTTACTTGCTGGAGCAGATGAAAACACTGAGCTATTGATGGGTTCAGCTTTGTGCATTCTTGTTTGATTACTTTGCCTCGGAATACGTTTGTGAGCGTAATAAAATCTATTTCGTCTTTAGACTGTCTCGTTGTCGTTTGCTCGTCAACAACAAGTGCAAACACAGCGGTGATATATGACAGAACTCTCTCGATAGGGCTAGCGTGTTAGCAAACAGCTGCTTATTTACACATCGGAGCAACATTAGCATTCATGTGGCGTCATGTCTGTGTCAACCATTGGATCTAAAAATCAACAAACCCTCCGAGACGTCGCCTGTAGGTTTTCTTAACACTTTTCATGTCCCTGACTCCTTTAACTCCGAGCTAATGCAAAAACGAGTTCTGTTAGGCCACCCGCCCGTTACTTAAAGTGGACACGCCCTTAATTATGCCCAACTTTAAGCCTTAAGACAATTCAAATCGGCAAGTTAGATTCACTTCCACCCTCAGTTCAGTTGTCACAAACAGGCAAAATAGCCCCAGAAACCAAAAGCAGTTTTGCACCAGGCTGTAAACGTGTTTATTTCTGCTGTAAAGTCGGGAATTTTAGCATTCGGGTCTATAGGGATTGACTCACTTTTGGAGCCAACCCCAAGTGGCCATTTGAGGAACTGCAGTTTTTGGCAATAAACTAATTAATCTGTGTGTGCGCTCACATGTGCAGATTCTTATGAAATAATTGTGTATTGCTGTTCTGTTCTGAGAGGTTTCTTCCATTAAATACAAAAATAACGGCGATCCTCAAAACATGCAATTCCCCACTGATACAAATCTTACATTTAATAAGATGCATCACACAAGATCTTTTTTTTTTTTTAATGGTCCTCGAATTGTAGAAACAGAAAAATCCCACATATACACAGGGGAATAAACGCTTTAGTCCGGCTCCTCTGCAATTTATCAGCATCTATTCTGTGGCAGTGGCTGCTGCTCCCCTGACATCGCAGAGCTTTTCTCTTCCATTTGTCTCAGTAATGATTCTGTTGAGATCTTGAGAAGCCTCTCGACGAAAGAAAACTTTCCACTAGCTGCGGTAAATTGCCCTGTTGCACTGGTCTGGGCCTGCTGAGACCTGCTGACCAGGTGAGATCAGGTTAATGCAGCTTCAGAGCAATTGATGGCTTGCTGGCCTTCCTAGCCCGGCACATATTGGTTAACTGAACAACTCTGTGTAGCGGACTCTTCGTGGGTCATGAGGGATTCTCATCGTGACAACAACTGAGCAAAAAATTGCAAAAATGAGCTATTTTCAAACAATAAGACCAAAAGGCTTCTAGGATAAAAGCAAGAGTTAAGCGGTTTCTAATAGCATTTCTGGGGTTACTACAGGAAGGCTACTGCTTGGAAAGAGCAGCTCCCATTAACCTGGACTAGGATGGTAGCATTCAACATAAGCAAAAAATAGTAATTCAGTACAAAGCCTTTAATGTGTTGAAGAAGCAAGGAGACATATTAAAAGTTTGGTTTGTCTGGAGACCACTCAATTCTTAGTCTTAAAGAATGGGGGTGCAACTGTGTTTGGGTGGTTGAGTGTTATTTGTCACAGTAACATCCACATGAATGGCAGGATCCAAGGTTTCCCAGCAGAACATCATAACGAGAAGGTCAATATTATCCATGTGACCTGTCAGTAAACAGAAGTAATACCGTGGCTGATTGGTGGATATATTAGATGCTTAGGGACAACCATAACCTGTTTAAAAGGTGGATGTCTGGTCTGGAGCTGAAGCAGAAATGACTTGAACCAGCATTCTTTCTATGAGGCCAGCAGGGGGCGACTCCAAAAGATGCCCAATTGTATAGAAGGCTGTGGGAAAGTGGGTCAAGTTCTCAATTGATTTACTGTCACAGTAAACGTTTTCCTAATTAATTTATTGTCTCAATTCCTCGGTTTGAGACTTGTTCAACACAGCATGGTGTTCGTTTTGTAAATTATGGATGAATTAAGGGTCAATTAGAGGACAGAGCAGGATGTGTTTTAAGGCAACGCTACCTTGTGACAAGTCACTACTGTCCTGGTCCTTTGGTTCTCGGTCAGATCTAAATCTGTCTCCTCACACATGGTTTCAATAACACTAAGATGACAGCAGATGCCAAACTGCTCAAACCAACGGGTGACGTCATCTGTATTTTTTATAAACTCTACCGGACACTACGGCAGCTGAGCGGTGCGTCACTCTGAATTGTTTCCCTTCCTCTAGCAACAGCTCAAACACGTTTCTGTTGTCGCGCAGGCTTTGGAATGAATAATCAAGCAAAAAGAAAAGCACTGATAGCAGGCCAGCGTTCTCCATCTGGCCTTGTTTACCCCATATGCATTTTGCCAGCAGGGTGAGGACAGTCAGCAGCACCCAATGTGTTAAAATCTGAACATATTTCATGCAAACACACGAATCTGGATGTTAGGATGCACGGCGCAAGATTGTCAGCACAATGACTAAGTGCTTCTTATCTACGGCGTTTAATAATAGTCGTATACCTTTTAAGCTTGTGAAAGCAGTGAATGTTTTGATGATTTGTCCAAACAGATTCTGTCACATCCAGCTTGTTATTATAGATATATTTTAATGATGCATAGATGCTAATCAATTAAAGGCGTGCACAATTTATCTTTATAAAAGCTCTGAATTTTCAGTACCATAATTTCATCACATGTAACTAGCCTTTGCTCTTTTGTATGGACTGCAATTATTTATAACATCAACCTCAGGCAATTCATGCAAGTGACAGATGCACCTCATCTTTTTCTCACAACTCCTAATTGGTTTTGGTTGGATGTTTTCCTCGGCTGTCATCTATTTCCCAGGAAAGTTGATGTACGCCACTTATCTCCGTATGTTTCTCAGCCACCCTTGCACCGCGCTCCCACTCAGGGACACTGAATAATACGCTACTTGTTGTGTTTTTTTGTTCCCTTCTGCTGCAGCAAGTGGTTTCAGCAGTTCGAGCAGGTGTGAACCCGTCAGGAAATTTATCCAATCAGACGAGCCTTTGGGACCTCAGTTCCTCCTTTTTCTTTGCTGGGACTGTTATCACCACCATCGGTAAGATAAGCAGGTTTCTTACTCAGTTGTGCAGACCTCTGACAATAAGATGCATGCCATACTGTGAAACAGAACATAAAGAAAAACGGCTTTTAAAATGTGGGAACAATTCTGGCTTCACGCTACCTTTACATTGTCCTGTTTGTACAACTCTAACAAGAGCATCGTGTTATTCCAATAATCACTTTGGCATGAAATTCAACTTGCACAGCAACATGACTCCTGTTCAGCCAAAGCCGGCTCCTGTTCAGGATTGTGCGTCACATTGCACCACAATTGCACTGTCATCAGAATTGATAAAAATTAATTGGCCCCACTTATTTGCATCATAAGTTTGCACGTCTCCTTTGCACTTGTCAGCACTTTCAGATGTGAAAAAAAATCGGTCATATTTATCATCCTCAAAACAAAACCCATTAATTCAAGAGATCATAGGTCAATAAATTAGGACTCGACCTGCAAGAAGGTACATCCCAGATCAAGAACACAAAAGCAACCAAGACAAAACCTTTGCCGAATACGACTTAAGCAACTGGTTGCGTCTAATTTGTATATTTAGTAAAAATTATTGTGAATAAATCATCTTTGGCCTTATTTGCAAGTTTAAAAGTGCTACCAGGGTTAGGTACTGACGTCTGAAATTAACCTAATCTCGTGACTCTACAACAACGGAAGTCAAATGTGCTGATTAAATATTAACAATAGCTCCGTCAGTAAGCTATAGGATGAAACTCTAACACGCTTCCCTCTTCTGTCAGCTCTTTTACACCATTCTCTCTTTCTTTCTGTCACCTCCAGCTGTAAGAGCTTACTAATCAGGAAAGAGGAACAGCTCACACACACACACACACACACACACACACACACACAGCTAGTCTAACAGCTCATCCGGCTCTTCCAAGCGGACCTTGACAGATCGCTGTTCAATCAGCTGTAGGGCGCCATTTCACATCTCCAGCACCCTGTCAGAGTTCACCCTGTAATCAGAAGATGTAGCACCCTGAGCTTTAATGACCTGATGTGCTTATTTTTCACATTATTAACCATCACGCGCATTATGATGAACGTTTCTGCATCATACTGAAATGCTTACCCTTCTCCAGCACCATCTCCAGACCTCCAGATTTTGGTGCAGTGCAGTAGAATTGCAAAAAAAAAAAAAAAAATTGGCAGCAGCACACTTACAGACATGTGTCTAATCTTATCTGGCCGTTCAAGCAGGTCTTAACACATCAGCATGTGTGCTCGGGGAGCTGTTGGGCTTCGCTTCATGTCTCCAAGGTTCTGGGAGCTCATTTCCAAGTCGCAGTTGCGTCACATTGCGGTAAATGGACGTCTCCCCTTGGTGGTAAAATGCTTTTGTCACAGGTACGCATTTGTAGGCAAAAAAAAGTTGCAGTGTGGGTTCTCCCTCTGCTCACCTAAGATTGAGTGTGCTGACTGTTTTTGCACTCCTGCGCTCCAATGATTTGCAGAAGTTTCTCTTTACAAATGTTAGGTTTCCTGACTTGGAGAAACGGAGGTGTTTTCTGGTGTAATGAACTGAGGCCCTTCCACTGCTGATGTAGAGAAGCAGGAGAGCTCTGTGGCTTTGATTTAGAGAAGGTACAGTTTTTTTTTAGTTTACTTTTTTTTTTTGGAAAACATCCCCGGGGCTGGGTGCAGAGAAATGAAAAAAAAATCTCCTCGGAAAAGAAATAAGGTGTTTTTTGGTAATAGCGGAGTGCTCAGGCTTTGATTTCGCTGCGGAAATCTCAGGTGGTGTTTTGTGTGAATTACCTTTGATGCTTGTTGGTTAAAAAAAAAAGCACAAATTGCCGTGCTGCCGTTTTGCAATCTTTATAATTTCTCCTGATTGCTACAAAATGTTCTTTATCCTGCTATGCAACGAAATCTTCTTTTAGAAAAGCTATTTCTAAAGCCGTTCTGCTATTTTTAAGTGACTTTTTTTTGCAGAGACCAGCCTATTAAACACAAGTCTCTGAATGAGAAGCGCTCATACAGGCGTGCCAGACATTAACTCCCTCGCTCAGCTTTTTGTCTGTTCTCTTGGCTTCGTTTAGGTCAGCTCGAGTTGGTTGTGCATGAATTCATATCAGTGGATTGATTTGTCTATGTGGAGGTCTTTAATTGGATGCACATTACTGATGAAAATCCTAGCCCCCCTCCCCTCCTACCTGCTTGGCTTCATCTATAGAAGCAGACCGCAATTAAGTCCCGAGCACACTGGAGGGGAAAGCCACTCATCGCTCTCTCCATTGACTTTGTATTCCGTGGAGGTGCCTCTTTGTCACTTTCATCTGCTCGGGCTGCACTACCAAAGAACCCAGAAGTACTCTTTTATAAGCTGCCGAACCAAAACACTGAGCCTTTAGGGGCGCAGGGTTTTATACAATAAGACGAGAGGGAAGAATGGGAAAACTATGGGATCCTGATACGCAGCATGCCGACATGTGCATTTCATCTGTATGTTTTTGCAAGCTAGAGAATTTGACAGTATGCAGCTTGTGTTGTAACAGAATGTTGTGTCGTGCAGGTAGCTGTACCCCAGCTTCCCCCTTTATCTGCCTCCATTATGGTCATAACCAAGTTGTAGACTTTCAGCCGTCATGTGGTTTACCTACTCTGGAGAATCAGGACACATCATTCCAATGAAAATCTTTCTCTGGTAGATATAAGCCTCTTTCAGAAAATGTGTCTGGTTGAACACACTGGTCACTTTTCTATAAAAAGTTTCTCTGTCACTTTCAGCACGACACGAGTCTGAACCGCATGCTGTCGTATTGACAGATGGACATGCGTAAGCGAGTATTTGAAGCTGTGCGAAGCAATTTGAGGAAGGCAGCTTCTACTGTTCAACACTAATATCCCCAAAACATCACATAGAGCACACAAGACACTGCTGCATGTCACAATTATGAAACACATTCACCTTGCCATACAACAAACTGAGACGTCCATAAAAATAAGACTCAATATTAATGACTGAGGGACATTTGAAAGAGTAATATTGGACATTCTAATGGATTAAATCCCCTCCTATGTGTTAAGCACAAACTGTGGTATATATTGTATGTATATTGTGATATCAATACAGTTCTGAGGAGGTATATACTTTATCCATCAAGAATAAATCCCATTGTCACAGAAGAGGCAGAAAAATATTTTATTCCAACTTTATAGGCAACAGTGTTTAAATAATTTTAAATGATCTGCAACTTTTCGACAGTATTAATCCGGATCTAAGGGTAAACGTCCTNGACAGTATTAATCCGGATCTAAGGGTAAACGTCCTTTTCTTTACAAGTAGCTGAGTCACAGTTTATGAGCTGCAGTTACATCGTTTGTGACATATAGCAGATTTACATTTACTCTGTTTTTTATGAGTGCAGCATTATGCGCTTTACCAACAGAGGTACTGTCCAGTCCGGTTTGTATCACACCTGATTCTTCCCGCTGATGTCGTGCATGTGCATTAATGTAAAAGTGATTTACGTTTGAATGACAGAATTCTGTCGTTTTACCAGCCGGTACATATTCCAGGTCTGAAAAAGTCTCTCAGGTACCATAAAAGCTCCTCAGCAAAGTGAAATCTATTGTTTTTTCCCTCCTTTGGGTGTGATTCTCACAGTGCTGCACTCTGCTTCTGTACTCTTTGTTAAATATTTTCCCTCCCTCTTCTGGGGGTAAGAGAAGATCTGGAATGATTCATTTCAGTGTTTTTATGTCTGGAGGGATTCATTAGTTAAGTCTCCACAACCGTTACACTAGTGGGTGAATACGAATGCCCGCTGAATATGGATTAACGGATCTCAAATGATTCACGGCTTGGAGCTTCTAGAGAAGATTATTATTTATCTGTTCTGAGGTTGTTTCGGTGCCATCAAAAGAAGCACATTTTCTTTATTCTGTAGTCTTGAATCTGAAAGTGAAACCCATCCAAAGCAGAACCGCTGCGTGTGATTACTATAGCGACAACAATAGGGCATCGTTTCCTTAGCAGCTTACTTTAACGCCACCGTGACAAGGTTGGAGACATCAAACCCAACACACTGTGCGTTCAACTGAGAAGCCACTCAGTTAAACTTGTTGTTTCTCTCTGAGCGTCGTTTAATGAGTGTAGAAAGAAGTCATTAAGCTCTTATTGTCCAGGCCTTCGTTCCTGCTAGAGAGAGCACAAACCCTGACATGTCTTCGCACATGATCGTTGCATAACCTCCTCGACAGTGTCATTAATGAGATGTCTGGGGCCCATACTGCGGAAATCCTACGGTGAATGTATTATTCATGCCGGCTATGTCACAGCCAAGTGTGAAACTAACTGAAAGACCCGGAGAGCAATCGGTGTTTAACCTCTGATATGAGTCCCGTAAGAAGAAAGTGTCGAAGCCGAGCACAATACGGAGCCGCTAAGTGCTTGAAAGCTCGAATCCATACGTGTTTAAATAAATCCCGCCCGCGCAGTTTTAATACTGAGAACAGTTAAGTGCTATAATTGTCTATTATTAACTGTGATTATTCACAACTAGGTGAAAAAAATTCCCAAGTGAACGCCGCAGTCGTCTCAGCGCACGCATCTTATCTTAGCTCGACTTGCTTTTCATGTCTGACGCTGAGATAAAATCCAAAAACTGAGAATACAAACAAGAATTAATGTGTTTAAATCAGAAAGAGCTGAATTTAGCTTCGAATCAGAGCGCGTCCGTCAGTTTGCCGTCTGCCGCGCAGGCCGACCCAGGTGTTGAAATCCCGTCTCCCATTGGATGTAATCGTGAAAATGCTGAGACCTGATTGACAATTTTCTCACATTAGGCGATATCACCCTGCTCCATTGTGAGGCTGGAAAGTCATTAGAAGGCCCCCCTGCAGCCAGTATCCGGAGACAGATGACTGCATTAATAAAGAAAAGTGTGAGAAGTTCATTACGTAGACGCCTTATGAAACGTTAAATAATGAAATGGCGGCTGTATGGTGTAACACGCGTGGTTTATGTAACGCACGAGGCTCTGAGGTTTTTGTATAACACCTCATTTTCTTGCGGCGGAAAATGAGACATCTGGAGAGGGAGATGAAAGGCAGCGGGCCTATGCTGGAATCATATTGATTTTACTGTATGAAGAAGTGTACATTCAAAGGCCTCCATACAGCTCAGGGTATGGATTAATTTTTTTCCTTCTTCATTCGTGTCAGAGTGGTTTGAGAGCAGCGGGCGTGAATAATAAACTCCAATCTGAGTCGGAGCCTTTATTTCTCACTATTTCTCAAAGCTATTCTGGTGTGCCGATCAGCAATCACAGCACAGTCGAGCTTTGTAGAAAAGTTTTCTTGCAGCGAGTTTCGTTTTTTGGAGCCGATACTGAAGCGACATGATGGGGACGTTTCCTCTGAAAGTCTTCTGTGTTACATCACATGAAGTTTTTGAACCTGCGGGGCTTCTGTTAGATATGACTGGAGTTTAGGAAAACGCTACACAACGCAGTACATGAATGTTAGACGCATGAAGTGTGGCGCAGTCATAAATCACAGCAACCAAAGCCCAGATACGACTACAGCCACGTTCACAGCACGGCAGCAGGCGGTAGGCTTTCCGTGCAATAAGACAGAGGCACACAGTGTGCAACCTAAAATGAAAATAAAGATATGAATTATTTATCCATATAAATAATACAAATAAATTCCTGCAGAAAAATGGTGCAAATACGCCGGCATGTATAACCCCTGAAACCTGCAACTGTAATGAAGCCCAGTGTGTCGGTGGCATATTCGTGTCTGTGCAACACCTTGAGTGTAGTTCAGGGTCTAAGCCACACACATGCCACAACAAACTTAGAATTAAAGGTCCAGTGTGTTCGTGGCATCTAACCTCGAGCATAGACTTTTTAATAAAGATGGATGTAGCCTCAGCATCTAAAAAGTGAAGCCGATGTAGAATGGCCAGTAGGGGGCGCCTCCTCTGTTTGCAAAACGAAGTCAGATTGTGTAGAAGTCTATGAGGAAATGACCCTACTTCTCCTCTGATTTGTTCCCTCAGTAAACATTTTCCTGATGGGGTTTGTGGTCTCTACTGCTAGTTTTAGGACTTTCTGAATACAGCACGATGGTTATGTTGTAAACTATGCTCCTATTTAAATTAAAACAGATAATAAAGCAGGTTATGTGTTAGAGCGGGGTCACCGTATGGCCGTGCATAGTGTCCTCGAGTTCTAAGTCGGATCCATCCCCTGCTCATTCCATCTGGTTTCAAAAGACCAAGATGTCGACAGCCTGATTCCAAAATCGAGGTGGTAGTCCACTTTCACTGTACACTAAATTTTATAATTCATCCTACATCCACCCAACCGGTCGAGGCAGATGGCCGTCCCTCCCTGAGCCTGGTTCTGTCGGAGGTTCCTTCCTACTGTTGCAGACTGCTTGCGGACTGCTGAAGCTTATAGGGAATCCAAATGTTTTGGATTGTTGGGTGTTTCTGTTTCTGCCTTTGTTAAGCGCTATGAGATGACTTGTTGTTGTAAATATGCGCTATACAAATAAAATTGAATTGAATTGAATTTTCATACAAAGGCTACAGTAGTGAGTTTGCAAATTGCAACCAACTCAGTTCCCCTTGAAAAAACACAAAGCTCCCTCTTTAGACCCAGTTCTGAGTTTGTCCAACATGCGGGCGTTTGTGGAAGAGAACGCTGTGGATATGAAACACTCATTTATGAAAACACAATTCCCTATTTTCAGGTGACAATAAACGGATTCAGTCAGACTCCCACACGCTGTCTAACTTGTAAAGACACACTTACTAGCACAATGCTAATTGTAGCCTGACGAAGGTCTCGCGCTGAAATGCTGCACTTAGAAATGTATCTGACTGAAACTTTTGGATGTCTCTCCTGCACACCTGCCTCATGACAGAGACGCGCGAAAAGCGGCTTTGGATGATGCATTGATTAAAACATAATCATGTAGATTATGTTCCATTTCTGCAAAAAGAGCTCCATAAATCCTACACCCTGGTCCGGTACCAGATTTATGCAAAAAGGTAAATGAAGCTCCAAAACGCATGAACAGCGCTTTATAGCTCTGGTTTTACTAACTTAATGCCGCGTTGTACATGGTAAAACACGTAGAGGATAATTTGTACCTTCAAGGGAAAAGGCAAAGTTGAGCTCTCAGATTTGCAGCAGCTACATGTTTAAAATCATGGCTTCTGAATTCAGTTATAACACTTATTTACAACTACGAAACACACGACACTAGCACCTTTTAAAACAACATTCTCACAGCAGCTTAGTCCAACACACACATCTGCACTACGTCGTTTTGTTGCAGCTGATTCATACTGGCAGCCTAAATTAAACGGTACATGTTCACCTCTTCTTTGTTTTTTATTTCCTGTCTCATTTCTCTCAGGATTTGGGAACATCTCTCCTCACACAGAAGGAGGCAGGATCTTCTGTATAATCTACGCTCTGCTGGGAATTCCCCTGTTTGGATTCCTGCTGGCTGGTGTCGGTGACCAGCTGGGGACCATTTTTGGGAAGGGCATCGCCAAAGTAGAAAAGATGATCGTGGTGAGCGCCTTTACTTACGTAAGCTTGTTTTTGTCGAGGACGACTAAAAAGGAAATGTTCACGGTTTAAATGACAATGATTTCCATTTATTGTGTCTCTAAAATCTAAACACATCTGTTTAGTTCAGCATTGACAGCAACGTGTTAGCAGCCTGCGATGGATGCAAACAAAGTCGAGCTGAACTGGCACGTGGATGCATACCTGTGTGCAATAAGCTCCTTCAGCTTGACAAAACTGTCACATCTGACAATGCAAAGGCAGCTCTATAGTTATATTTATGTAGCTGTTGCCCTAAGCGCTATAGTCGAAGATTCACAAGTGCACGGTTTGTTTTGCCTCCGACTTCTGCAGCCTAACTGTGCGTGGATGCAGTTTCAAGGGTTGCCATGTCAACAGACTCCTGAAGAGTGATCTAAAATGCAGTTTGTTTCAGTGCTGAAAGCTCAGTTCAGTAAATTACAGTTATTGTAGACAAATTCAGCAAAGAAAATACTGCTGGTGCTTTCATTGCCTCCCTGGACTGCTGTCATCATCCCTGTTTGTGGAGCGAACCGGCAGCACGCACAGATGGCGGGCCTGTGATGGAGGAAGGCCTCCTGCAAGTCACACACCGACTTCTGTCATGTACGAGCACATACAGTTTACACGTGCAAACACGCAGGACGTGCAGAGTGTAGATGGACTTTGCAGAACGGTCTGGTTGATGGTCAGTCATTTAAAGTTGCCTGGAAACACAAACCGCTCCGTGCAGGTCGGTAAAGACTTCAGATGCCAAAGAGTTTCCACTCCTGCACCATGAGGTTTCATTTCTTTTCTTTTATTAGAACAAAAACTGAAGCGTTTCCATGCGTCCTTCATTACAGGACAGGGTCGGCCTTAAATGCATTTCTACAAAACCATTTTTTAAAGGTTTAAAGGCTCCAGTGTGCAGCTGTCACATTGAAATACTGCATCAGAGCAGCAAGCGGTAACACAGATAAACACAGATACCAGTGTTATACCAGCGTTCCTCCCTTGTCTTATTGGCAGTAGCAGTGCTTTTTGCTGTATTAGATTTTTCTCCATTACAACCTGTTCCTTTTGACTGCAGTGTGCAGCACACAATGAGTCCATTTTGTGCAGAAGAAGAGGCGACTGATGAGCCAAACACCCTCTTTTATGGTCGCGTGCACAGATGCAGAAAACCTGTATCAGGCTTTTTTTTTTAAAACCACATCAGTATTGACTTTTTTAGTGTTACTGTAGATCCCAATCTTCAGCCAAGTGCTTACACATCCCCAGACGTTTTAGGGATACAAATGAAACGCCTCAGAGATTCAGAATCAACAATGTGCGACTAGACGGATCTGTTGATTACCTGTTTTCTCATCGCTTGCTTCCTTTTTGCTAAACAAGTATTATGTCAATGGAATTTCCACAGAAGTGTTGTGCACAAAGATCCTTCCATCTAGAGCTGGGATGTACTTCACTTGGACCCCAGAATAACTGAATGTTTTTAACTTGAACTTCTTTTCATAGAATGTTGTGTAGAAGTGCAGTCGTTTTTCCAATAGTGCTGAAAACTGCTCTCTAATTCCAGCTCTGGGATAAAAGTCAGATAAAGTGATAATAAAAGGCCCTTAAAACAGTCTCTGATTTCAGTTAACAGTCTCTGGTTTCGGCATAAAAGCGCTGACAGAAGCTGTTTTTCCAGATCCAGATACTTGGCGAGAACACGTTAATTATGGTTTTGATTTATTGCTGCCTCCGTCCCTCCCCGGGGACGAAGACAGAGGTTGCAGCGTGTTTTAACAATGCAGGGCTACCTCCTCCAGCTGAAGTCACGGCTGTACGGTCAAAAGAACAACCTCAGCTTCACCGTGATGTTCAGCGTTGAGCTGATTTGTAGGGTTCACCGTGGATCACTTTAAACTCTATATGCTCCACTGCTTCGTGTGGTTTTACAAGGACATGAGACCTCATAGACACAGTGATCCGGGGTCGGCCTGATCTTTATAGTTCCCCTCAGAGGCGCAGCGCTTTGGGCTTACGTAACGGGAAAGGAAAAGGGCACGACGCACCGGGAACCAGCTGAAAGCAGTCACCTCAAGGCAGCGCAGAGCAGCAGGAGCTACTGTAACACACTGTAACCGTGATGAAACATCGAAATTCAAATTATTACATCCGCCGGCACAAGCTGTAACTGTAATGAATCCGGTGGGATATCCGCTGCATGTGAAACGTTGGGTAAGTCGTTGATGTCACAGCACATGTGAGGCCCGTCGAGTCACGTGTCGCCTCCTCCCGGCCTGGGCGGCCACACCATCTGACAGCCAAAGTTATGTCACATGAACTTCGCAGCTTGACGTTTGAGATGTTAGAAAACATCAAATGTGTTCCTAGAAGGAGGTCGAAGGAAGTGAGTCACCGCAGTGTTTAGTGAGCAAAAGGAATAGAAGCCTGTGGGAAATCAGGCAGAGGAAAAAGGCAGCTTGTTGTCGAGTTAATTTCAATGCTCGTCTTCCGCAAGAATAACTGTGGACGAAGCTGAAGAAATGTTAATGTGGGGCAATTAGCAAACAATATTGTAACGGGACAACACGTTGCTTCTCGACAGCAAGGCGACGTCAACACCACGGTGCATGACGACACCGAACCTCAGTGTTCATAGCTGCTGTCTCTCAGGTTTAATTTAAAACTGTATTTTTTCTGTTTGTGATCATCGTCTGTCCTTTTGCACAGAAGTGGAAAGTCAGCCAAACAAAGATCCGCGTCATCTCCACGCTGCTCTTCATCCTGTTCGGGTGCCTCATCTTCGTGGCGCTGCCGGCGGTCATCTTCAAGCACATCGAAGGCTGGAGCACGCTGGAGTCCATCTACTTTGTTGTCATCACCCTCACCACCATCGGCTTCGGAGACTTTGTCGCCGGAGAGAAAGGTCACTTGATTGTCTTTTGTATTTATAGGCCGTCTTTCATTTTTATGTCTGGCGCCCCGTTTAGAATCAGTGTATTTATAGTTGAAGGATTCTTCAGCGAGCCCGACTCAGCGATAAGCCTCCCACCGGCCTGCTCTGTGCCTCACTTTATGATACATGTGCCCTCACGGGTTTGCTTTCTGATTCGCTGCAGCATGTTTAGCGCTGCTGAAAATCTACACACGCTGTCTTAAAAGGAAATTCACATCATTTAGCAAAAACAGAGAAATTAAATCTTTGCTTTACGATGCTCACTGCCCGAATCATCTGTGGTGTTCTGCAGGAAAAATGACCCAAATCTAAATAAAAATCAGAATATTTCTCAATCACTTTATTCTACAAATCTCTCTTTTTTTAAAAAAAAAATAGGCAAAAATAAACCATTTGAACCAGATTTAGTAAAATCCAAAAATTCTGGAGCTCGTCAGTAACTCAGCTGTGACCAACAGTCACATGACAAAAATTCAGGAACTTCCAAAGCAGAGAGGAGACGAGTACGGAAACAAACTGAAAATGTAAATAGTAAAATATTTACACCATGCAGATCACAGTTTTTTTGGTAACAACCCGTGGGACTTGAAATAACGTCATTATATATTGATTCCTTCTCTTTCTTTCTTTTTCAATTAGTAAAATAAATAATTGGAAGGATAATTAAAAGGAAATTATCTTTCATTTTTTTCTGATTTATGGCATTACAACTTCATCACGCAGCACAAATGTTCTCGATACTATAGAGGAGTTCATATTGCGGTGAAGAATGAGTCCACGCTGAGTGAAAATGTGACAAACTGGGCTTCGTAGGGTAATTAGTAATGAATGAGTAGCTCACGTCAGTCACCAGATGTTTCAGAGTTAATTAGACGTAGGAAGAAGGGATTGCTGTTCTGTTTCACTGATACTTATGACCCAATCGTTACCTTAATGATTCGTTAGCGTAGCATCTCCCAGTCTGTTCTATAGCAACACATCGTTATCTGTTTTTAGTCCGGCCGTATTGACGAGCTACTCGTTGAAAACTCATTAATTTCAATATCAGGTCATTTCTGATTTGTTCCACGGTGACTACTTTTCAACGTAATCGTTCAACCGTTTTTATGCAAAGGTGAGCTAACCCCGCATCAAATTCATATTTAGTGTACAGATTCAAGAGAGGAACTGGTGACGACATCCAATTTAAGAAACCGAATAAGGGCACTATAGTTCCTGAAATGTCACACTAATCCTGTCATTGATAGTCGTAATTTAATTCCTGAATTTTAGTGGTCAAATCTTTAACAGAGAGGGTAAAAAATCAGCAACTATTTGCGTACATTGTCCTCAAACAGAATGTATGAGTGGGATAGAAAAAATAAGAAAATTAAAGCTGCAGGCAGCAATGGATGGGTTCTTGATGTACACCCGTTGGGTGGCGTGCACGTCGAGGCGTGGTGGAAACATGCTCTGACCGGGATTGGAATCAAACATGTAAAGTTTCAGGCAGATCGGAGAACGTGCAGACTACTTAAACAACACTTCCTGTTTTATGGCGAGTCGAAGCGGCGTACATGTCGGGCCATGGCTCACCGGACTTCCTGATGGGTTTAAGGCTCCCTGGGGCTTTTTGTCCAACCTGACAGATGCGTACCAAATTTCGTAAGTCTAGACCAGGGGTGTCCAATCCTGGTCCTTGAGGGCCACAATCCTGCATGTTTTCTTCCAACACACCTGATTCAAATGATCAGCTCATCATCAAGCTCTGCAGAAGCCTGATAACGATCCTGATCATTTGAATCAAGTGTGTTGGAAGAGGGAAACATCTACAACATGCAGGATTGTGGACTTGGAGGACCAGGATTGGACACCTCTGGTCTAGGTGAAACTTCTTCCAACAGGACCTTTCTAGGGGGGGTACTATGAAGCCATTTTGCCACTCAGATGCCCCTGAAAATATCCTATTTTTTTGCCAGTTCAGATGTTTTTGGTGACTTTTTCAGCATGTTTAGGCTCTCTAGAACACATTTCGCATTTGTCAGGAAAATAATTTTAGGAATCAGAAGGATTCCAATACTTTAGTTGCACTTTCAGTTCTTGAAGCCTAATAAACGCTAACAGGCCACGGGCATGTGCACACTTTTTTAAGTGTGTGTGTGTGTGTGTGTTACTGATGTTGTGAGGACCTACATGTGTTTCCACGGTCACATTACTGGGACGTGTCTTCCTAATGAGGACAAAAATCAAGTCCTCATAAGCGAAGTTGAAGGTCTGGGTAAGGTCAAAGTAAGTCTTCAGGAAATGAACGTAAGTCAACGTAATGTCCTCTAAAGTCACGGATACACGGCTGTGTGCGTGTCTGTTTGTGTGCGTGTAGCAGGTGGTATTAGCTTAATTTGACCTGCTTGGCAGATAACAAGGAAGAGGCAGATGGGAAAAATCACAAACACTTAGCTGCTAGATTAAACTTCCCTGAGCAGGCCTAATGATTATAGATTAGATTACGCCACCTGCGCCAACCCCCAGTTGTTACAGTAAACTAATCAGCCTGGACTCCTGCTCGTTTCACTGGTCTGGCAATGGATGTGTTTCTAACTGCACAGTGAGCAGACTGACTGTGCTGCTTCATGTCATCTGATATTTTAAGAACTCACTGATAGGCACAGACCATAATGGGACCTGATGTGGCTCGTAAATGTACTTAAGATAGTATTGGCACATGGACATGACTTACATTATGAGGGTGAGGTAGAATAAACCCCTACAGCTGATGGATTCAGGTTGGCTAATCTAAAGTTAAAGAAACATTTTAAAGGACATCTTTTCCTGGATTAATCATATATAAATATCTGTATGTGGCTTGATCCAAATATATAGTTAATTAAGTAAATTAAAATCCTGTAGAGGTCAGTGTTTCTGCGGTTGAACTTAAACCTGCAGCAGACCTGGTTTTACTGATGTTTAAGTTCATAAAGTTCAGGTGTAGGACAGCTCAGAGTATTTGTATTAACCTTCTGCACATTGTTGGTCACTCTGGGCTCATTTTCCACTGTAAAGGTACAACACCTCTATAGAAACATCAAAACTATGGCTAGAAGGAGAGAGAACCTAAAAGGGTCTTTTGTGCAGTATAGCAAGTTATGTCAAAAAAAATTTTAAAATAAAATAAAAATAAAACGGGAAAAAATATATTTACATTTATTATTTGAGAAAAAAAAGAAAAGGTAATCAATATACATGACACCATTTGTGCCCACAGGTGTTACCAGTACAGGGAAAAAAAAAAAAACTTGACATACTGTAAATATTTCACTTCTTACGTTTTCAATGTGAATCTATAGTTTAACCACAGCCTGCAGTCAACCCACTCCACCTGAAAGAGTTTTTGTCATTGATCACAGCTGATTTATTAATGACTTCACACTTGCATCACATAGTGCAAACATTTTTAAGACAAGATAAGATCAGATCAGCCTTTATTTATCTCGCAGTGGAGAAATTCACATTGTTGTCAGCAGCTTTACACATAGAGATACACACATACTATACAGAAAAATGTACATATAAATATAAGTATAAGAAATAGTGCAACAAGTATAAAAGTACACGTAAAAGGAGATTGGAGCCAATGTTTTATTTTTGCCAATTTTTAACCTCTTAAGACCTGCATCCACATGTAGTTAATTTTTTTTCATTATTTTAAAAATTTTTATTATTTTTATTGTTTTGGTATTGTTAATTAGTTATTTACAATGTTTTGCATTTTATGCATATATTTATTTATTTTCTTCAGACTTTTTAAAATCTTTACTTTCTCTTTGCTATTTGCTCGGCCCAAATAGCAAAGAGAAATAAAAAATGCATATCGAACAAGTGTTCAGGTCTTAAGAGGTTAAATTTGACTGTCTTACAATTCTGTCTGTTTTTACAGTTTGAGATTTTTTTTATTTTTTTTTTTAAAGATAATGTCTCTTTCAAACCCATCGGTGTAATTGGGGGGTTCAGAGGGTTCATTTCTAAAATTTCTCATCATATACTGTATATATATATATATATATATATATATATATATTCATTTGAAGACATATATAACTGTTATATAACTGTTAAGTAACACTTAATGGTGTCACATCATCCTCCATTAGTTTTTGGTGCTAGAAATAGGGTTAGTGATTATATGACCGATAACACTCAGTTAATTAATTCCATTGCCTTGAAGAAGAACATGTGATCCGTCTGCCAGCGGTGTACACTGAAAGGCACACATGGATTGTCAGATCAATTATATGACTCTGTATAATATTAGAGCACCAACATCACACAGACGGATTGCCAGGAA
>NW_007579079.1:3596-19883 GCF_000690725.1 Stegastes partitus | reverse complement strand
ATGACACCATTTGTACCCACAGGTGTTACAGGTACAGGAACAAAAAAACGTGACATACTGTAAATATTTAACTTCTTATGTTTTCAATGTGAATCCATACTTTAACCACAGCCTGCAGTCAACCAACTCCACCTGAAAGAGTTTGTGTCATTGATCACAGCTGATTTATTAATGACTTCACAGTTGCATCACATAGTGCAGATATTTTTACGACAAGATAAGATCAGCCTTTATTTATCTTGCAGTGGAGAAATTCAAATTGTTGTCAGCAGCTTTACAAATAGAGATACACACATACTATACAGAAAAATGTACATATAAATATAAGAAATAGTGCAACAAGTATAAAAGTACACATAAAAGGAGATTGGAGCCAATGTTTTATTTTTGCTCATTTTTAACCTCTTAAGACCTGCATCCACATGTAGTTAATTTTTTTCATTATTTTTAGCATTTTTATTATTTTATTATTATTATTGTTTTATTATTGTTAATTATTTCTTTATACATTTTTACATTTTATACATAAATATATACATGTTTTCTTTAGATTTTTTAAAATCTTTACTTTGTCTTTGCTATTTGATCGGCTCAAATAGCAAAGAGAAAGAAAAAATGCATATCAAACAAGTGCTCGGGTCTTAAGAGGTTAAATTTGACTATCTTACAATTATGTCTGTTTTTACAGTTTAAGATTTATTTATTTATTTTAAAGATAACGTGTCTTTCAAACCCATCGGTGTATTTGGGGGGTTCAGAGGGTTCATTTCTAAAATTTCTCATCATATATATAAATATTCTCTTGAAGACATACATAGCTGTTATATAACTGTTAAGTAACACTTAATGGTGTCACATCATCCTCCATTAGTTTTTGGTGCCAGAAATAGGGTTAGTGATTATATGACCGATAACACTCAGTTAATTAATTCCATTGCCTTGAAGAAGAACATGTGATCCGTCTGCCAGTGGTGTACACTGAAAGGCACACATGGATTGTCAGATCAATTATATGACTCTGTATAATATTAGAGCACCAACATCACACAGACGGATTGCCAGGAAAATATAATAATGTTCTATTATACATGTGATCTGGTGCAACGTTAGTCTCACTTATTGGCCTCATGTTCTCTTTCTATAATCTATGTACTCTTTCATAGTTGTTCTACTTAAAGCCGCGGGGCAATAAAAGGCAACAACAGAAAGACATGTCGGACTAAAAGAGAAACACTGAGGCTCATTTAATGATACGAGGATGAAAGTAAAGGACGCGTTTTATTTAACGCCTTCACTCATTATTCTCTAACTAAAACCAACCCTGCTTGCTTCCTCTCACAATGACACCGTTGAGTAAGAGGATGTAAGAACCTTTCATAACCCACTTGTGTCCTGTTCTGCAGGTGGGTCAGAGACTCTTGAGTATCTCGACTATTATAAACCTGTGGTGTGGTTCTGGATCCTGGTGGGTTTGGCGTACTTTGCTGCAGTGCTCAGCATGATCGGAGACTGGTTTCGGGTCATCTCCAAGAAGACTAAAGAAGAGGTGAGTGCTCTGTAACAGAAAGGTCACGCACACGGGGAATTAGAAACCTTTTTTTTTTCAGGCAAAGAAGAAAAAACTGGATTTCATTTTGATATAAAGGAAGTTCGGGAGAATTTTCAGAGTCGGGGATCATCTGTTTGTGGCTTCATGTTCAGTTGTTGGTGCTCATTGACATTTTCTTTGTCTACCTGATAAATCTGGAGATCCAGATCCAGCAAGACATGACAGTCCAACATCAGTATTCTTGAGTAACAGGACAGAGTTGTGTTTTTCATTTAGCACATGGTCAGCAGTGTTAGAGTTCCTACTTATACTTCTCAAGAACCAACCTCTGTCATCCCCTTGACCCACAAAACATGTCACTGAAAGAGACTCTTAAGAGGCTCATACGTTGTTCTACATTGATGAACCACAGCTGGATCAATAATACTAAAGACTGATCTGAAGCATAAAGACAGATTTAAACTCTGACATACGGCTGTTGAGAGACAGTGCTTGAAATATTGTGCCTCTCTGCCTCCCCAGTATCTCTCTAAACATGACCAGATTAACTTTTATGGACGCTCAAGGCAAAAACTAGCTGGCTGGCTCTTATCTGTACACCAAGTGAGGACTGTAGGAGTTGAAATACTGATGTGAAGGTGTTAAAACCAGAGTTTTCCAACCTACAGAGCACAGTGAGAAGATTACCTAACTATGTAAAATACTTTGAAACCAATATTTAACCACCAACATTGTGAATTCACGATTAAAATCAATTAATTACGTGTGATTCTTGCAGAACCCTGTGTGTGTTTTGGGCTTCGAGGCTCTTGGCCGTTTGTAATTCAGCGTTGTCCGTGGGAGCTGTGTAGTCGTGATGCGATGGAGCCCAAGTGGGAATAACAGATAACAGTCCTCAAATGGAAGTGATGGAGATAGGAGATACAGCAAAATGAAAAAAGAGACCCAGGGATAGAAGTTCAGAACCGGACCCAATCAGTTGCCACTTAAAGTGAATGATCTGTTCACGAAAGTTTCTAGAAGGCGCCTTTTGAAACTCATAGATGCTCGTACTGATAGCAGTACTTCAGCCTGCCAAACGATGCGCAGTACAGTGTGTATATGTATGTATGGCTCAGAGTGGGTCTTCATCTTCAGCTGCATGGCTAAAACATGTCATATTCAACCCTCTGAACCCAAAGCATTTCATGGATCTTCTTCTTTTTCATCCTAATGGCTTAATGGTTACATCCAGTAGTGCAAAAATGTTGGTCTGGTTCAAGCAAACACTTTATTATCTGTCATGTTTATATCAGAGATGCAGTGATTCTGAGTAAACATCACTTAAATTTGCTTTGGCAACTCGACCGCAGCAGCTGAAGGACCGTCAGAGTTGAAACACCTCTAAAGAGAACATCACATCAGAGTTTCTAATGCCACTCCACATGCATTAGACCTCTTCACGCCGATGCTGCTGCAGCTGCTGCTTAACGCTGAACCCGTTGCACCTCCTCAGCAGCCCGACTCCCCTCACAGCGACACAGTAATACCTCAGTGTTTTGCAGTTCACTCTGCAAGGCATAAATCTGAAGTGATGAATCTCCATCCTGCCTTTTCCCCGTGAAGTAAATGCCATCTCGTACAGGAGTTGGATTAAATATTTGGTGTGTTTGCACTGGCTGGTGCTGAGTAATAAGATACCGCGCTGTTCTGGCAGGTTCATTATTTACATGTAAAACGCTGCAGAGCCACACATGCACCCTCCTGCATAAGCCAGCAACATACTCATCTTATTTCTTCATCCTATAGACTGTAAAAAAAAAAAAAGGGTTGAAGGGGCTGTATGGCCGTCTGCGGTGGGAATCCTTCCACAGGCATAATTAGGAGTACAGCTGTGGAGGCTGTGAGCTCTGTGGAGAATTACATTACTGAGGGAGCGGGTTTCAGGAGGCTGGGGGGGGAAGGGATGGTGGATGAGCAGCAGGCAGGGAAAGTGAGAAGACGGTCGGAGGGGAAGGCGCGTGGCGTTTTTGCTTTAGTGTGCACACACATACAGTCAGTCATGTGTCATAAATTTCAATTCAAGTGCTTTAACAGGCACACCTCAGAGCCCCATAAATAAATAAGCAGCCCGGAGAGAGAGGCCTAATGCATTATGAAGGCGGAATCAATGATGTATTTGCTTCTTTCTCTGCCCGTCACCTTTCAAAAAACCCTAAACAAACACGCCGAGCCTACAGTATATGGTGAAGGCAAAGGGTCACACACTGCTCAACCAAAAAAAGGTAATTTCTTATTTATTGCTTGAACCTCCTGCACTTATCTCGAGTGATGGTTGTGTAAGATTGTGTCTGCAGCCTCGAAATGCAATCGCTGCCTCATAGTTACACAGCGGAAATCACAACAAAAAGTTACAGATGTTCCATAAAGGTTTTCTAGACTATATGGTAGTGAGCAGTTTAAATCCATTGTTTCTTACAGATTTGTTCATACCACTGCATCACACGCTGAATGGCAGGTCACATATAGCTATCCACACCTCACCACATCAATCGCAAAAAAACGATCTCCTCAGGTACAGATTTTTCTTTTTCCGCCCCCCATTAATCTCCACATCTGCCGTTCGCCTCGGTGATGGATGACCATTTACTGCAAATAATAGATGAAGGTTATGAAGTACTTTCAGGGGCATCGCTAATTGGAGGGCAGGCAAGACATGTGGAAGAATGCTCGAGGGAAGAGCTGTTAAACAGCAGTCTGAACAAATTAATGGACATGGTATTTATGATCACAAGAGTGGGATCCATTAATTCTTGGTCAGCCGTTCACATTTAGGAGGTTATTTCTATTAACCTGTCCAAGCTGACAATGAATAGAACAGAAAGACAGGGATTTGGCGCGCCCATGATAGCTCATAATTATTTTACAAATCATGTTGACACACCTCCACAGTCTCTGTTTAGTTTGGTGGGTTCTTTTTTTTTGCTTCTGTCTCAGTCTTTTCACTGTGGGTTCATTTTTCACTGCAATATAAAGTCCTGCACCTCGATGAAAACAGCTCAACCGTGGCAGGAAGTAGGAGAAACTCATAAATGTCATTTGTGGCGTATAAGAAAAGTTATAACGCCATAAATCAAAACTACAAAAGCTGAACTTCCTTGAGGGAAGTATTCCTGATTTGGCTTGTTTAGAAACTTGGGCGTGTAACAGGTAATTCATCACAGGAGATGACTTATCACAACAAAGTAAAACGTACGACGTTCAAACTCATGCTTGAACGAGGAATATGTCGCATTTACATGCTTTGGCTGAGTTCTACATCATGCCTGGGTTAAGACACGCTGCTGTCGTTGCACATGATGGATGATACCGTGATAAGTATGTGTACATAAAACAGATATGCCGTCACGGTGTCGGCATGCAGAGGGAAGGTTATTTCTCCTTCATCAGCTGGAAGGGCACTGGAGGCTCCATGGCTACGAGACTTATCACAATCCATCATGTCTCAACCCAGGCATGAAGATGAACTTAAATCATGTAAATGAGGCGTATTTCTCAAATGATATGTTCGCCGCACCTCTCATCCGCTCATTCAAACGTGAGTGTCATGTTATAGCAGCATCACCTCATGACTGAAAACATTTGAGATTAGAACCACATCAGTAGTATATTGATGTAGTACATGATGTAAAAAAAAACCGTCTTGCTGTACTAATAAACTTCTCATGTTATAATGTGACACTCAGTTTTTCTGAGGTGGCAGCAATACCCTGATGTATTTAACCCACATGCTAACTAAATACAAATAAACGAATAGCAGCATGTGCATGGCGGAGGACTTGTGTTGTGCTCGATCACCTGCAGACATCAACCTCTGTTCTGTTTCTTGCAGGTTGGGGAGTTTCGTGCACATGCAGCCGAGTGGACAGCAAACGTGTCGGCAGAGTTCAAAGAGACCCGCAGGCGCCTCAGCGTTGACATCTATGACAAGTTCCAGCGTGCTGCATCCATCAAGCGCAAGCTGTCATCCGAGTTGGGTATCAATGCGTCCATCAACCAGGAAATGACCCCTGGCAAGAGGACGCTGTCAGCCAACCTGTGCGAGGACAGAGAGACTTACCCCAGCTTGACTCTCTCCCTCAGTCCTGTACCAGGAGCCCTGACCAGGAACGGCAGCCTCTACCTGAACGGCCTCAGCCCGGACTACGCCGACCGGCGGGAGATCGCCATCATTGAGAATCTCAAATGAGGAGGAGCATGAGAGTGAGATTTAGGGAACTGATAGTGGACAGATGTTTCAAATAGATTCACACTTTTGTGCTTATTGACTGAACCGATGAGGTACGCGTTCATTGCGTTCCAATCATCCGATCACTTAAACACAGATCAGTCATCCAGCTGCGTACCTTCATGTGCATTCATTCTATGAAAGGAGTCAGACTTTCATTACGTCCCTGCCAACGTGATCGACAGCCGTGCGAGTGACTGAGCCAAATCAAAAGCATGATCCAGTTCGGAACAAATGACTGCATCAGAGGCAGCAGACTTCTTTCATGAGCAGGACGGAAACGCTGAGGTGGCAACACGCCGGACCGCCTCTTCTCCTATTTCCTGTCAAACACGCGGACCTAAACGCATTCATCAAACTTGGGAAGCAATAGATGTGTCTGTTCTCATCTCTTTCCAGAGGCCCTGAAATCTGCATCAGATAAAGAGGATCCTCACTGCTGAAAACACCGCATCGTCGAACACTGGTTTCTGAGTCCCGTGCTAACACAGAGGAATGTCACTTTTGTCTTTGGGTTTACACTTCTTGCAGTATCGATTTATATGCCTTGCATTCGCCGGTCAGTCTGCCCTCACTAAAGAGACGAATGTTGACAGCTTAGATCCTTCATGACCGAAATTCAGCTTCTCATCCTAAAGAATAACCCACTTGTGCCTTACTTAAGACCACAGCGAACATGTGAGGATGGAGGACGCATGTCAGAATGAGCAACGCTTTGTCCGTCCACTCATACTTGTTATATTTGAGCACAGCAGTAATAAATACTTAGGAGGAATCTTAGAAAACAAGATTTTTATTTAACTTATTTCAAGAGGAATATATAGTATGCATGACACATGAGTGGAGAAACCAAGCTAAGATTGATTGAATGAGATAACTACTGGATAAACATCATCTCTGTCTAACGTTTGAGGTATTCATCTCCCATCTCGATGTGCTCAGATAGCTGCATTAACCACACAGTGCCAGGCTTCCTGATCAAACCCCTCTCTCCCCCTATACCAAAGTAATGAGCCTGCTTTCCCGAAAGAAGAAAATAGGTTTCCCGTCTGATCAAAGCATCCCGAGTCCTTTATGTTATTTCTCAATCCTGACCTGCAGGCTTTCTTGAAATTGAACCAAATGCAATGTGTTTTTTTTCCCCCCCTCTACGAAACTGAAAAACGAAGCTCGGTGCGTCGATGCTATTTTTTCGTTCCAAGTAAACCCCCGGCGTATACGGTACCGTAGCGAGCTCGGAGGCATTTCTCTACTCTGCTTTTCACGCTCGAGCTAGCCGATAAAGATGAGGTCTGTTATGTCTTGCCAATACTGAATGTATGCTATCAGAAACCTTTATTTGCTGTGCGAAGTGCAGCGACTCTAAATCACTAAAATGTGTCAAAATTGAATCACCTCTCAGTTGAACAGCAGGTGTTTGCTCTAATGTGAAATTCTACTCCAACAATTTAGATCTACTGTGTTAAGAATAAAACTCCCAAAGTCAACAGTCCGTTCATTACTGACGTTCAAATCTTGTGTTTCCATACCTTTATTTTCGATGACAGACTCCGTCCTTCTCACCAGTTCATTTCTTTAGAGATTGTCTGACATTCTTTGGAGACCTTTCTTTATTCAGCTGTTCTTTGCTGGAAGGGTTTTGTTGCCCTGCCTTTCACTTCACACACTTTGAAGTTGTTCTGTTGGATTTACGTCAGGAGACATGCTCGTCCAGGTCATAGTTTTTTTTCTTCTTATGTAATTTTGGCAGTGTGTTTGCATCATTGGCACACTGAAATATATTCCTCTTCTGCCAACCTTTTGCAGACTGGGAGTCAGTATTTTTGTCATACCTACAGCTACTCGTGGTTCCATCTGTAAATGTCATATCCTCAGCACCTTTTGCATTCATGCAGCCTCGTATCATCACACTCCCAACTCTGTGCTTCACTTTCAGGACTATGCATTCACTGGTAGCGTTAATGCCAAACATGCTCAACCCCATCTGAACCAAACACATTCACCTCATCTTGTCTCACAATTACATTTTTCAGTTCTTCAGGCACTTTTTTTTCCACCAGAGGTCCAAACTTGAGAAAGTTCTGGTGTGCACATATCACTTTATTACCACAGTTGTGCAGTTATTGAAACTCAAACGTGCACTCAGTTTGGTTTCAGTGGTTTTCTAACTCACAGGAATATTCACGGCTGTCGCATTGAGTCTCTACCTTGTGCTTCTACATTCAAGGCCTCTATGTGTCAAGTGTGTTTTTGATAGTACATAAGAGGAACTGCTCGACTGTTCAACTGAAAATACTCCAGTTATCGAGAGATGACGGAATCATTTGACATTTAGCGCTGCTGTATGCTACAAATACGCAGCTGAGTGTTGATTGAAAATTATGAAAATAGCAGCAATGCCATTCAGGCACCATTTAACGTTCATTCAGAACATAACAAAGAACATAACTGTTCTCATTTGAACCTCGTCCATTTTTAATTCATGGCGTTCCTGCGATGGCATTTTATGCCAGCATACGGGATATTTCTGGATTTGCTGTCTCCCAGTCGAATGGTTTGGATTGTGAATCTTTTATGGATTTTATTCAGTGCATTTATCCAGCGAGATATGCTGCAATGTTCTCAGTCGATTTGTCAGTGCCATGTACCGCCTGTAGCATCACAGAACACTACAGTGTGCGCCTGTATGCCAAACATCTGTACCATAGTTTATGCTTTATCATATATAGAAGTATGTTTATAGTATGTTTTGGATTTTACATTTTTGTGTTTTAAGTACATTTCAGGGCAACAAGATTCTGTATAATTTTATTCCTTAACTATACAGCTTAAGCCCTTTGCACCAGCTCTTGGTAAACTCAGCTTATTTATAACTTAAGTGCTCACAAAGTGGCGTTTTAAACATCACTAAACTAAAAGAGGTTGCACCAAACAAACTTACGAAAAAACAAATAGTTGCAACTAATAATTGACATCCAGGTGTATGTGAGGAGGTGTTTGCTTCTGAATTCATTTCTCATCTAAAAGACTAGAAGAAGTGACAACACAGTTTGTCTCATGATGCATTTTGGGAGGATTTCAAATTTGATCTCACAAAAATAAAAATATCTCAAAACAGTCCGGTTTGTACGGAAGCCTAGAGCATTCATGTCCACACATTTTTTTTAAACGCCATTTTTCCGAGATAACGAGATAATTATCCCGTTGACAGTTTCGGCTGTCACTTCAGCCTTCATCAGAAGTTGTCGGACTTCCTGGTGTGACGTATCTTATATAGACAGCTGACCGGGAACTCCGACATGACGTGTCATGAGAACAGCTGACCGGGCACGACAGCTTACGATGAAGCGCTCGTGCCCGGTCTGGTCTGTCCTCTGGCCCCCCGCTGGTGACTGAGGATGGAATCCCAGGTGTGTGGGACCTTGCACACACCTGGGATTCCATCCTGGGCACAAGCGGGCAAACACAAACGATTCTTGTTGTCCCGAGATAACGAGAAAATTAACTCGTTATCTCGAGAAAACGGCGAAGAAAGAACAGTAGCGGAAAACGACCGCTCTCGGCTTCCGTAGGTTTGCCTCAATGGCCAAAAAAAAAAGTGATTCGTTCAAAATCTGGAACACATTTTTCATTTACATTTAATAGTTTCATAACAATCAGTTTACACTAAAGCCTTTACGACCTTACATGTCTCTTACATTTTAATGGTCCAACTCAGGCGTGAAACTAGCAGGACTTTACCATCAAGCTTTGATTCCCGATCACCTGGTGCAACACAACCCACGCCATTATTATCATCAGGTTTGCTTTGTCTTTTTTTAAGCACTGAGTCTCGTGGTTTTCTTGAAAGGTCGTCCTCAGTGATTCGTGCAGAGCTCGACTGTAAGGTCAACAGCTGTCACACGTAATCAAGTCAGAGAGGAGTCACCGAGACGTTGTACGATAAAAAATAAGGGAGGAGGTTCCAGAAAGCATCACTACGTTTGCCTTTCTTTGTTGCATTTCTATAACACAATAAATAGCATCCACGCACTTACAGTGTGTTGTATGGACTTGCAGTGGATGAAGAGAAAGCCCAGCACATGGAAGCTGAGCTGCCCAGCCTTAGTGTAGCTTCTCAGAGCGAAGCCCCCCTAAAAGTCGTCATATTGCTTTTTCCCAGTCAGCCATGTGATTGACAGCCTGTCAGCGCCGCGGTAAGTCGAAGAAGTGTTGCGTAATATGTCAGGTCGTGGAAGCCCACACGGGGACAAGCGTGCATGATTGTGACAGTCAGCGTGCATGTGCAATAAGGAATGTGTGCGTATCAGGGGGTTTGAGGAAACTCATTTCATTTCCACCCACACAAGCGTTTTTCACACGGCATCCTCTGTATTTTCCCAAGGTGACAGTTTTTAATTAAGTCTGTGGCTCAAATCAAAATCCCAGTTCAGGCGTGTTGAATGTATCTACCCATTCATGACGGCATTCATTACGAATGTAAGCACATTCATCGTTTAACGCTGTGATTAATGTTTGCAAAGGAGCTGAAATAGCTCAGAGGAGATGCTGTGAAAACAAGAGGCTTTTTAAAGCTCTGGCCCTCACTGATTCAAAAAAAAGAGAATCACAAGAGTCAGATTGATGGTTACGGTGGATAAAAGGGTTTCAGAAAATCAGGATAAATATATCAGCGGCATCAAGAACCATTTTTAAAGAACCAAAGCTTTGGTTTGGATTTGATCATTTGCCTAAAATGTATGCATGAGAACCTTGTAAGTGAGACTTGTCATGTTTCAGGACAGCTTCACTGTTTCTTCTGTAATTTTCTAATTTACAGTAAACACACGTGTAAAAATGTGCCCATATACATTTGATGGGGTCACGTGCACACTTGTGCACATTTTTTAACAACATCATTTTGGCAAGTGTTGCATGCTACTCTAAATGTTCCTTCCAGTGTTTCTAGGTCAGACGCTGTCCCAGGCTCTGCTTCGGTTTAAATAACAGTATAGCATCGTATGTTTCCAGTACGTTAATATGTTAATGTTGGTATGTCACTTCAAATCATGACTCACTTTTCTGAAAGTTTAGAATAAAATATTTTATATGAAAAAAAATCCTGAAGGTCACTGATTGGTTTTTGTTGTTGTTGTTCTTAAACAAAAAGTTGTTTATCAACCCTTTACACCCCAAGCAGGGCTTTTTTTTCTTTTTTTACCTCCAGTCAGATTTTTATTCACTGCGGTTGAAGTTTTCACAAAGTTCTGCACCTCAACAGAAACAACACAACTATGGCTCAAGGTAAGGAGACTTAGAAACGTATTTTGTGCAGTACACGCCATATATCACAACAAAGAAAAACAATGAAAGATGAATTTATTAGGTTCATTATAAGCATTTTTAAACTTGTGTCGTGCATGTTGGTTCCAAGTGCCAACAGGTGCTACCATGACTGGAGAAATGGGGGCTCCACATACTATAAATAATTAAGTATTTACATTTTTAATTTGTTTAACATACTTGTCTTCTATCTTAGTTCAGCCAAACAGGCCCTGAACTGTAACGGTTTGTTGCAGCTGAGGCACTAACGGCTTCTTGGTTGCACAGAGGAGCAGGATAGTGTTCTAGGTTTTCTCATGATCAGGATGTCATATCAGCATGTGGTGATAAAATGATGATATGTGACAGTTTTAAAGCTTCCCTAACAGAGGAGTAGTTGAAGAGCTTTTGATCACGTGTTCCCACTCTACTGATCAGTAAATAAACTCCCAATCATGTCCAGACAAACCTGCACAATTACACATTCTATACATTTTAGCCTTTTGTCCACATGCAGACGCAGTTTTAGGTCACTGACAACTGAGCTTGAAAGCTTCCAGGGTAAAAACTCTGCTACAATGCACTGCTAACGTCTTCACAGGGAAAACAGAACTGTTGGTTTCTCCTTTCTGTGATGTTATCTACTTTATAAACATGCAGCGATTCCGGTCTATCACTGCAAGGTGGAGCGGTGGTTAGCTCCGTCGCCTCGCAGCGAGAAGGTCGCCAGTTCGCGTCCCGGTGAGGACACCCGGGATCTTTCTGTGTGGAGTCTCCATGTTCTCCCCGTGCAGCGTGGGTTCTCTCCGGGTTCTCCGGCTTCCTCCCACAGTCCAGAAACATGCTGAGGTTAATTGGTGATTGTAAATTGTCTGTAGGTGTGAATGTGAGTGTGCTTGGTTGTCTGTCTCTAAGTGTAGCCCTGTGATAGACTGGTTACCTGTCCAGGTGAACCTGCCTTCACCCTGAGTCAGCTGGGATAGACTCCAGCCCCCTGAGTGAGGATGAAGCGGCGTATAGATGATGGATGGATGGAATTCTGTGGCCAAAAAAGTGCAAGCACTAACCTTACCATGTTTGCACAGTAACAGAATCAGTCCATGTCTATGTTTCCACTCTTCCTTGATGCACCGTGCTTGCTAGCGACCAGAACCAGAAGGCTCAGATGGTAGCGTTCAGTCAGACTTCTATTAGCCAACAACGCTTCAGAAGTTAGATCACCGTCTGGTGGCCTGGAACGCTCTTGGGAACATTTCCGTTGTTGCATAAATGAATATACAAAAACACAACGGAAATGTTGAAATGGAGATTGATTGATTGATTGATTGATTGATTGATTGATTGATTGATTGATTGATTGATTTATTTATTGAGCAAAGGTGGAGACAATTTTTTTTTTTTTAAATCACATTTCAAAAATCTCTTGGCTCCATGTGGACAGGACCCCAGTCTCCCACTACTCCTCTACCAGATATCCTTTTAGTGCCTTGAGTCTAGCTGTCTAGTGTTGTGTTCTTTCTTGGTTGTTTTGTTTTGCTTTTCTTTTTTATCTGGTGTTATTTGCCCTGGCTTGTGTTTTGTCGATTCCGCCTCAGCCTGCTCCCCTCGCGCCTTGTTTGCCTGTTTCTTTTCTCGTATTCTTGTCTTTCCTTCCTTTTCTTGTTGTTTTTATTCTTCTTGCTGTGCTCTTGGGTCTCTTTCGAAGAACCATGACAGGTTTTACGCTTCAGTAATTTTACCAAACAACTGGACACAGTGACTTTTATTACTCGCTACACACACAGTGAATATTTCAGACGTTGGCGACACATTCGGTTTGATTACTTCTGGCAGTGGTCTGATGTACAATATGCAGGATTAACTCACAATTAACATCCCTCATGTAATGATGGAACCTGGTGCGGCAGGATGGAAACTGAATAGTTTTAGCTCCGTGGCAAAGGAGAACAGTCCTGATCAGGTTGGAGTCACAGACGTAAGACTTGTTCATCAGATCATTAATTTTGTTGACAAGAAAATGTTGAATGTGTCCAGCCTTGCCTTTTAAAGATTACTTCTAAAAAAAAAAGAAATTTAGAGCAGTGTGAACAAAATGTACAGAAAAAAGATGAATGTGGAGGTTTGTACCTCAGACAGGTGAGAAATTGAAGGAAACTCCAGGAATAAACAATCAAACTCTGACCAGGTGATTCTGATTTTGTGTCGAGACAAAAAAAAAAATCTAAGTGACACTGAAAAAGGATTTATCGTTTATCGGAGACAGGAGCTTCAGTAACAAACACTCCTCAACTAAAGTGTGACTAAAGTGACGTCTGCATTTGGATCCATGAGAAAGACATCAGTAAATAAAGTTGTGGATTTAGATCAACAGCAAACATTTGATGTTTGTGCTTTACTGCAGAATATAAGAACAAACAGAAAAACGATATTTCCACTGAGAGTGTCAACGCAGGACGTGATCAGACTGTCGAGAGCCACAGAGAGGGGTAATATGGTGGGGTCACAGTGCATGAATGGGCATTACAAAAACCATAGTGCCACGGTCACATGAGTCATCCTGCCCTATATCTTCAATAAGTCGTGAGTGACATTCACAGAGAGAGAAGTTCAGGTCTGAATGATGGACAGTGAAGAGATCTAGTGGCTCCGTTGTTGTTGGCATTTTATGATCTGGGACTAATTCTCCCTTTAGCGGAAGGAGTCGCTGCAAAAATAATATAGAGTTGTTGTGAGTGATCAGGGCCTGCTTGGTGGTTAGTATCGTCGCCTCCCAGCTAGAAGGTCGCCGGTTTGCGAGGACACCCGGGATCTTTCTGCGTGGAGTCTCCATGTTCTCCCCGTGCAGCGTGGGTTCTCTCCGGGTTCTCCGGCTTCCTCCCACAGTCCAGAAACATGCTGAGGTAATTGGTGATTCTAAATAGTCCGTAGGTGTGAATGTGAGTGTGCTTGGTTGTCTGTCTCTAAGTGTAGCCCTGTGATAGACTGGTTACCTGTCCAGGTGAACCTGCCTTCACCCTGAGTCAGCTGGGATAGACTCCAGCCCCCCACGACCCCAGTGAGGATTAAGGTGAATAGATAATGGATGGATGTAAGTGATCACTTTTATCCTGAGATGAAATGTTTTTTCCTCCAGGATGACGATGCTCCCATCATCCACAGAGCCTGAGGGCTGACTTAACGGTTCGACTTGTGTGACAGTGACGTGAATCACAAGTCATGGCCTTCACAGCGACCAGATCTGACCGTGTTAGATGGATGATTGAAGTTCCAGAGACTCTGCCGATCGATTCCACGGAGCACCGGAGCTGTTCTGGCAGCACATGGTGGCCCTTCACCCTCCTCAGACCCGTCATGTTGGTTTGTCCTTTCATCCGGCTCCTATCTGGGACACATGCTGCATTAGCACCACTATCATTAATTTCTCTTGCCAAATTCTACCATTAGAGCCTTATTTTTCAGAACAAATTGTACCGTGATTACGCCAGATAAACAACCTGCGGCTCCTCGTAGCGCAACAATAAGTGTCACCGTAGTGGCGTAATCACATAATGACAGCCTGATAATGGATTAGCTCTGACAAACTGATGTGAGTCAGAAGTTACAAAATGTACTTTGTGGCTCACAAGCACAGCTCGGACTGAGAAGATTACCGCTTCTGATTACCATGAATCACCGCGTGGCCTCTGTCGCTTTATTTGTGCTTCTTCACCTCGTGCAGTTTGTGCCCAAGACTTCTCTTTTGTAATAAGACGACTTTTTTGTTTTTTGTCTCCAACTTTCTTGTGCATTAAACACAGAGCGAAGAGGTCGTTTATAAAAACAGAGAAACCTTCATAAAACCCTCTGTTCCAGCGTCTACCTGAGACAATACCAATCAAACTTAAGTCATCTCTATTGCTGTCATGTCATTTCTACT
Organism: Stegastes partitus; assembly: GCF_000690725.1. Taxonomy (NCBI): domain Eukaryota; kingdom Metazoa; phylum Chordata; class Actinopteri; family Pomacentridae; genus Stegastes; species Stegastes partitus. The sequence goes on along the minus strand of NW_007579079.1, from coordinate 4,850 downwards.
GAATCAAATCCACTCTTCAGTTTGATATTATCTCAAACAAACAACAAGTTTTCTAAAAAATCTACAAAAATAGAGTTCTCTGTTTTTGCAACTGAGCTCTTCAAATGATCTGCAACACAAAGACCAGAACCCGCTCCGACCACGGCCCGCACAGTTTCCCTTAATGCAAGCTGACAGGTCGCTTAATGACTCCAAAGATAGAGAATGACATCACGCGTCACTTCCCAGCCTCTGCTCTGGCGACACACCAACCATAAGCACATCCTCGGACACACCGAGAGGACGCGACTCATGACTCGGCGCCCTTCAAACGGGAGCTTGTGTGATTCACAGCTGAGTGGCGACTGACTTTATAGACGCAGAGAGCAACAGATGTGCTCTCGGGCTGAGGAGCGGTGCTGAAACATTTGGGTTTTGTTTGGTGAAATTTGCTTCAAGCAGAATTTTGTGAGACACTACTTTTGTTTCCCGTCTAATCATACAGCCGGGAGTGGACTGTGCTTTCTGTAATTATAGCTGTAAGTCACTCAAAGCACTCAAAAGGCTGCTTGTGATACACAGCAGCAGAGGAGGAAGGTTTTTTTTATTTTTATTTTTTTTAAACCCGGCAGAAAAGCAGCCCCAGAGCAGGTCTGGTTGGAAATTGGCTGGTTCATTAGTGATTCTGTCTGCGGTGACATCAGAGGCAAACGGTGACTCAGCCGGCAACCTCCACCGTGTCAGGTTGGAGATGTACATGGAGAGCGAGCGGAGGGGAGGCGACCTCACACTCAGAGCTGCTGCTGCTGCTGCTGCTGTGTGTGGGCGAGCGGCCTTTATGTGTGGACCGACTTTATGTGACAGCTCCTTTGCAAACTGTACAATCCTGCAGTTTTATTGAGCTCACAATTAACTTCATCTTTTCCGGTTTCTTTATCATTTCTATTCAGCTGCTTTGCACCCGTCGTGAAGCGCTGAGCCGAGCAGCTGTGGCCTCGCTGCATGAAATGGAGCGTATTGGTTTGGCTGCGTGGGTGCTGCAGAGACACCCGCTGTAGCACCCACACAGCTGCTGTATCGACACCCTCAGCTGAAAAGAGCCGGTGTCACCGTAGAGACATGAAAGGTCGTCGGAGTTTTCTCCAAAAGTCAATCAATGCTCAGTGTGGCCAATATCTGTCTAGTCCAGACAATAAAACATTTGGGGAGAATCAGAACATTTGATTCAGTTATGTCACCCAGCTTGCTGAGGGAAGCAACATAAAAACAGCCAGC
>NW_007579079.1:0-1947 GCF_000690725.1 Stegastes partitus | reverse complement strand
GCTATTCTAGAAAGAAAAAATCAAATCTGACATTGACGTGTTGCATCTTGTTTGTTTATTCTGCCCACAAGCAGAATTTCCATCTAAAGCATGTTTTTTGAGGTGACTTACACGCTGAGGATATTTATTGCCGAGCAGATGGATGCGGTGACCTTGTGGCAGCTCGCCACTGATTAACACAATATATCTTACACCTTTGCTTTTGCACCGAGCAAACCAACATGCTGTTAATTAGTGAGCTTTAACGGTTCCAGTTCCCTATATCCGTCTTGTCGTTAAACTGTCAGCAAGCAAAGCAGATAGGTTTATTTCACACTATTATTTGTGGAGCTTCCTTTGTTGGGAGACAGCAAACCTGCACGTCGAGGGAACCTGGTGCTCCGTGGAGACAAAAAGGTTTTAAAAAATCCTTTCTGTTGCTGGCCTTGATTTACCTTTTGAATGAGATAATCGCAAAACCAATTCTAAAAGTCAACCTGACAACAAAGACCAGCTCTTTGGGCAATATTTAAACTCTGACCTTTCACTGATTCTCACAGAATTTTCCTGTCGTGTCCAGGCTGCTGCAGATAGGATATCCTCTCATGCTGGGAAGATAAATGACATCCTGACCTTTGCTGCTTCAATACTCCCTGCAGAGCATGAATAGATATAGTTAGAGAAGGTGTCCTTGATAAATCGGAGTGATGGCAACCCAGTGACATGGCTCTTTAGTGTGAAGCTAATATTGGTGCAATCGAAAAAAAAACAACAATGTGCTCGTGTTCCTCTCAGATTAGTAATTTTGATAAATGCAGTGCAGGCTCGCTTTATATTCTGCAACAGCAAACGTCTTTTTTTGGAGATTTGAAAAACCTGCAGATGGTGGTGACAAGCTGAAGCATCTCTGAGAGGCTGTGCAGCGGGAAGTCTTCGCCCAAGGCATTGAAACTGACTTCACAAGCTCAGGTTTGGAAAGATTTCTTCTCCATTAAACACAGTTTGTGATTTGACAGCACAGATGTCAGGGTGCCTCTGTGCCCTTAATTAGGGTCCGAGCACTAACAGTGCAAGGACCCTATTGAAACCCTTGTGATTNTAGGTCAACGTTACTCAATATCGGGCTCACAAAAGGAGGAACAGAGGGTGGCGGATGCTACTCAAAAAAAAGACGACGTTTAATCTAAAGTTGCATCGTCACCCATCCATCCATCCTGAAGTAAGAAAGACTCAAACCTAGAACCCTCCGCTGCCTTACATGCTCTCACCGCCCAAACAAAAGTCAGACAGGGTTAGCATCTCTAAACCTGGTGTCTAACATTTACCTCAACTACAAAATGGCAAAATAAGCATCTCATACATCTACAGGCTCCTCTCAGACCCGCAACGTACGACTTTCACGAGTCACAAATAAAGACATGGAGGCAAGCTGATCGCACCGAATTACAGCCGCCATGACTGACAGCTTCATCCAGCTTCATAAAAGGTGACGTGCTAATTAGCGCAGCTTGATTGGACGGCGAATGTCGCTCTGATCAGTGAAGGCAGGAGGCAGGGCAGAGGAGCTGAGCAGGATTCGAGGGCAGGCACCAATCTGGGACACTGGCTCGGCAATTTACATACAAAACCAGGACGCAGTTAATCACAGAAAAAAAAAACAAAGAGGGGAGAAAAGGAGCAAAACTCCAGGGCTGTAACATTTGCCAACATATTTTCTTGCACAAAGTTATCACCCTACCCCTGGTGAATGCAGGCAGGGGTCCACAAGTAGCACAAAATTCACGTAAGATTTCTAACATTATGCAATTTCATTATTGACATTCTGCACGTTTCCACACATGCACATATACATCATGGATCTTTGTGCCAGATTTGAGGGCAATTGATTCAAAAGGTATCAAGACATGTCACTAAAAACTTAAATGTCAACGTCATAAGTGATAACTCCAGGTCAGCAGGCTTCATAAG